>NW_009925053.1:246027-319934 GCF_000696875.1 Nestor notabilis
TCCCTACACCTACGTTTGATTGAAAGATAGACATTCAGGAAAGGGTGAAGTATCCTAAGTGATGGGCTCAGTGGGATATTGAATTTATGTCTACGCTTTGATGCTTCTGGGTTTCGTTTTCTGCTCCTGAGTAGAACTAATTCTGTTCCCCACAGGAATCGATTTGGTATTCTACATAAAACCCCCCATTTTATTAAGTCCAACTTCCAGGGAAAGGCAAGAGGTCAAGGGGAGACCGAAGGAATGAAAAGTGGAAAGGGGACCTTTTACAACCCAAATGCCATTAAGACCCTTTTTAATATACTAAGCTCCGTTTTGTCTGTCTTGGTTTCAAAAAAGACAAGAGCGCTTTTAAAGGGGCCCCTGAATCCTCATTTCCAATTCCACATTCTCCCTGACAACCCTTTACCTTGCATTCTTGACACTTACACAACTGACAGCATTACTTTTCCCCTTATGCTCCACAGCGAGAGCCAGAAACGAGAAAGCCAGCTCCCCACAGGGTCACATCCAGCATCCCCAAAGCCAGTGGGGAAAAACCCCACGCTCCTGCACCAGCCGTGGTGAAGCTGAAGAGCTTTCCTGAAGAGACATGATCCAGCAAAACACTGCCCAGAGATGCTCATCAGCATTCCCAGCAGCTGCCTCCATGGCATGGAGGATACTTCAAAAAGCATAAAAGCAAAAGTATATATAGAACGAAGCAATGGAAGAGAACAAAACAGGGAGGAAGAAAAGGACAGGGCTGTAACTCGAAGGGCTTTGTCTGAAAGTTTCCTTCCTGACAGCCTGTACCCTGGTTGTAACATGAGGTTGCTCCAGATTTCTCACTGCTCTGAATGCTGATGGTCACGTAATACAAATACCCAGGTTTCCAGGCACAGCAAAACCATTCCTCACCCAGCAATTACACAAACCCTAAGCTAACCTCACTGACAAGTAGCTGACGAGAGGTGCATGCATACGGTGTGAAGGGCTGTTTCACACATCTGTCCATTTTCTTACCAACATTGTTCCAACAGACATGCCCCTGGGCAACCTGAAGCACCCAGGGCTCATGTCAGAAAGGTGCTAAACCCCAGTGTTCTTGTCCAACTCCACGGCAATGGGCCCATGCAGAGATGTTCCCCACTCTTCAAAAGCCAGGTAGAGGGGCCCAAAGAACAGAGCCATGCCCAGGATCTCAACTCTTGGGTCAAGTTCTCACCTCCTGAGAAGACCAGCTGTCAATTCGGAAGGATGGAAGTGAAGCTTGAAAACTAAAGACCTGAATACAAGCAATATTTCTCTTTGGCTGAGTCTGCAGATAGCTTGACACAAACCCCATGACCTGTACCAAATTCACACTGTGTGTTTCCTTTGAAATCCACTGTTCTGCTGAAATTTCATCAGCAAAGGCCTCCTTTGGAGGAGGATAAATCCTCTGTTAGAAGCCATGCAGAAACCCTGTGAAAAGGCAGTGGATCTATACAGGACCCAGCATCAGGCAGGCACTGACGGACCCTTCCTACCCCAGCAGGGATGCACCTATGGCTGTGGCAGTCAGGGATGTTCATATTGGGCCCAAATCTGTTTAATCCTAGGGCCTTGGACAGCTTTAATGCAGTCCTCCTTATAGCCTGCAATGTGGGAATGATTCTCTGCTATTGTCACTAATAGTGTCAAATGGCATTAACTCAAACAAATCCCTTCTAAACCAAATCACTTCATATAACCCAGACTGGATTCATATAACCCAGGCTGGATTCATGTAACCCAGGCTGGATTCACACCAACCAGGCTGGATTCATGTAACTCAGGCTGAATTCACACCAACCAAGCTGGATTCATGTAACCCAGGCTGGATTCACACCAACCAGGCTGGATTCATATAACTCAGGCTGGATTCATATAAACCAGGCTGGATTTAGCAACAATAAGTGAGGAGATATTCCCCCCCCCCCCTTTTTTTTTTTTTCCTTTTTTTTTAATTTTAATGAATAAACAGCAATTCCTATTCATTATTTATCTACTTCTGAATTTTAATGAATAGTTCCCAGTGCTCATTAACAAATCTCTGTATTTATGGAAAACTGGCACTTCATAAATATCAAATTGTGCTATTTTATGTGCTGGTTTTATATAAATATAGAAATTCTGTAATTATCACTCGAACTGATCATTAAAATTCAAAAGCAGATAAATAAGCCAAAGCTTTCTGCCTTATTATTCAGATAAAACATCTTTCTTTTCCTTTCTAAATGGCTCCCTGTCCCCACCCCGTGTCAGGCCCTGTCCTTGAGTGGCATGCAGCCACTGCTTGCCTTGCAGGTAGTGCCTTTCTGCTGTGTTATCTGGGCTTTCTGCTCTGTGCCAGCAGCAAGAGACTCTTGCTGGCGTGTACTGGCTTTCTCCCAGCCTCGTCTCTCTATGTCATGAGATTCCTGGTTGGCATTCTCTGATACACTGATCCATCCTTTCCCCTGCCCCAGCACTGTTCCTGACTTATGTATTATCACAGCAGACCATTAATAAGCCATTTTATGCAGATCCATGTGTGGAATGAAATCCATGTCAAGTCCATAGAATCAAATTCCAAGTTGCCATGAGATGTAAGCGTACAGAGCTGCCTTTGTCACAAACAGCTGGGAGGAAAAGCCATCCCATCCCATCCAAAGCAAGTAAAGTCACACAATCTGCTCTCCATCTCATCATGCTCCTCTCCGGAACACGGAACCAGCCATAGCCTGACTTCAGTTGTGTAAGGGGAAAGCTGAAGCATCACTGCTGCTACCCAGGAAGCTGCCCTGGGTTCATAGCACATCATTTCAGACCAGCAATTGTTCTAGCATCAATTATCCATGTGAAGAATAAGAGCACTAACATTAAAGTAACACTTGAACAACATACTGGTAACCTATGCTTTAGCTGGCCTCACTAAAAGCTGTTTGTACAAGCCAAATCCATAGAGTGCACCAACAGTTTCTGATGTATGGAGGTACTCCCATCCCATAGGACAAGAGGTGATAAAGAAGGCAGACAAACCTTACAAAGCAAAACAGATATGTACCTAAAAGCCCAGGAGATGCTGCAGGCACCTACATTATCAGGGCACTGCAGCAGTCATGTTATGCTAAATGTTATTCCCTTAAATATCAGCCATTGCACTTTAAGGTGAGGAAAATGTGTCTGTTCCCTGATCACATCAGGCCATGAAACCAAAGGCTGCCCGAGCTTCACCTCTCTCCTTAAGGAAGCCTGTGGGCAGGATTTTCCCCAGGTTTTTGTAAGTCCTTGTCACAGTGCTGGAGGTATTTGTGGTAACTATTAACACAGTTAAACAACATGTGATTAGCAAAGGGAACAGCCATGTCTCCTTTGAATTTACCTTCTTCTTTTGTTCAAAAAATCCCAGTCTCCTGGAGTTTTGCATGTCAACACTCCTGTAAATGAAAGAGACTTTGGATCTCAAAGACTATGGCTCCATCTGAGCATCACAACATTTACCAGGTTTGCCATGGGAAAATTCCTTTGCAGGCTCCTGACTAGGCTCAAGTGGTTCCTAAGAGCTTAGTCCAAAACTTCCTGTGTGCAGTCACTGGTATTTATTTGTTTCCCAGAGCTGAATCAGACCAACACTGCTCCAAATTGCAGTCAACTGAGTCAACACTCCCTACATGACCTGTGAGAAGAAATGACACTTTTCTCATTTTTTTTTAATCCATTTTAGCTGTAGAACAGTGGAGTTCAGAGAAAGTGTTGAGTTTGATGTGTTATAAGTCTGGTTTTCCCACAGCTCTTGACAGTAAGGAGGACAGGCAGTACACCTCCTTTCTTCTTCATGCTTTCCTTTGCTTTACGTAAGCTTTGCCTCTTCTCTTACACCCAAACTGTAACCATCCTGGAGCAGGAGAGCACATTTAGTCTGTGCTGGCATGGCATGATGAGGCTCCACTGCATCACTGCAGGCCTAGAAACAAAAGTAAGAGAAACGGAAGATGGACGAGCTGTGGCACTTCCCTGGGGCTGTTAAAGGCTATAGAACTGCTGGCCAGTTCCTAGGAGAAATCACTGAAATCCCTGCAAAGCCCATCTCCCAGCTGGATGCCTTTCCCAACAAGGAATGCTGCAGGCAGCTGTTACCAATGGGAAAACCCAACTTTTTCTCTTACACACTTATTTTCCCCTTGTCTTTACTACTTTTTAACTCCAGCTCCGCTTTTTCGGTCCGACCCTTTCTCTATTGTGCTGAGCTTCTCCACAGTGCTGGCAGCTGCTATTCAGAGTCTGGAGGCAGCAGCAGCAGGCTGAAGGTTTCATTACAGCAAAGCTCTCCTAACATTGTGCACTGTGTCTGGGTTAGCAGTGCAGCCATTATCCGCAGTGCAGCATTAATCCTCTCCCACTGCCCCCACCACCCCTGGCGGAGGTTCTCCTGCAGGACACCCACCCCTTGGCCTGTCACAAGCCAGAAGCTCCTGAAATAGTCTTGATTGTATTGGCACAGTTGCACCAACAAAAACATTTGACTTGTCTAAATCAACACAGAGTTTCTTCCTCTTGTTTTATTGTAAAGGACATATGCCTACACAGCTGCTTCACTGCCAGGCTCTTCAAAAGCACAAGCAGAGGAAGAGATGTGGGATCATTCTGGATGTAATTTCAGCACATTCTTTCAGTTGCCCATCCACAAGCGGGTCAGTCTTGTACTTTCTGACCACATTTCCCCTCTGTCCCAGGTTTGATGTTGACCTACTTTCCCATGGCATAATTCACTAATATTCCCCTCAGCATCCAGATAATAAAGTGAGAGGAAAAATCCAAATCCGACTTGTACCAAGCAATTATTTTCATGTCCATCTGTATTCGCTGCGCTAGTGCCAGGGTTTTGTTAATGCACAATAGAGGATAATGAGATCACTTTTGAATTCTCCATCTTCTTCCATCTGAAGCTCTGAAAGCACTGGGGAAAGACAAAAGCTGTCATGTTTTACCAGGGTGGTGCTTCAACCAGCAGTGTGCCTCTCAGTGATTATAGCCATGTGTTTACAGGAAGGTGCAAAAAACAAGTGGATAAATAAACACATGAATGAAAATCCTTATGTTAAACATTTGACATGGATTCAGTAACACCTCAGGCAATTGTCTCCCTTTACAAATACTGATTGTATAAACTAAGTCCTCAGGTAACCCCCAGACAAAGCCAAAGGTAAAGGTGGGGAGATAAAGCAGATGACTTGTAAGTGACAGAAGGCTTACATTGCAAACAGCCTGAGCTCTACATGTGAAAACACAGCACTGAAAAACATGATGCTACAGAAAATCTCTGTTTCAGGACTGACCCTAGGAGAAGGAAGCGTAGGTCCAAACCCTCCCCCACTCATGATGTGTGCGCTACATGGCACGATGTCCTCATCAGGGCAGGATCACTCCTGTATTTACTGCTGAGCCAGGACTCCAAAAGCTGTGCAAAACTGCCAATTCCAGGGCAAAGCCAACCCGAGAGCTGTGCCAAGGCTCAGAGCAGCCTCTGTGCTGAGTGTGGACAGGGATTGATAGGCCTTGGGGCCAGAAGAGGCTGTGGTGATCATCCACTCAGACTCCACACACACCATATGCCGCAAACACTTCACAGATGTGTTATGTACCACCCAGCACTCCGGGAGGCTTGAACCCAACAGCTCTGTGTATCCTGGGAGCTCGCTGCCTACAAGAGGGCGTATGAATGTTTATTACATGTTGGAGCAAAACAAGCAAGACCACAATATTAAACAATGCTATCTGAAGCACAGCACACATGGAGAACGTAGTGTGCTCACAGTTGTCTTATTTTTCTGCCTTTCAGGGTTGTTCTATTCCACAGCTTGCTGTCGTCTGCTCCCCCTGCAATGTCCTCACCATCTGCTGCATGGAAATCTGTCTGCTCCCCTTTCCTGCAGGACGTTGCATGCCTGTGCGTGCATTTTGTCCTGTGCCTCTACCTGCAGCAGCCATTCCAAGGAAGCACATTCCTGCCATTGACAGAGGAAGCAGCGGGTGCTGAGGTCTCACGATCAGATCCACATTTAGGAGGTAAATGGGTTTAGGTTTTTGCAGCAAAGACTGACCAGGACTTCAGTGTGACAAACACAAACAGGCTGAAGGACATGCTGGCTACATTCAAATCAAAGGGGTGCACATGACCTCCTCTGCATCATCTCACACACGAGGATCTACTAAACAATCTGAGAGTATGGGCTGGCCAATACTAGAAGCTCCTGACATAGAAGCCAAAGTTTTCCAAGCTCTACTTTGTTTTAAACCTGATAGATTATGGCTAATAAAACCACAGTGCATTCAGAGAATCCCAAAAATATGTGTAACATAAGCCAGAAATAACTAGATGGGCTTTCAGATCAGATGTTTTATCATATTATTGAAATAATACTCTTGATCTACCAAAAAAAGTTACCAAAGAAAGCTCTGAGTAAATATAAGTGAAGCAACTCTGCTGCCCTCAGAACGGGGACAGTGTTTACATCAGGATTAAATCTTGTGCACACATTTACACTGTTCTTAAAGCCCTGTTTTGACAAAACAACTTGTGCATTCCTCAACCTTTAGGAAATTCCCCAGAGCACAAACTCCAGGGCAGGCAGAGGGACACTACTTCAGAACATTTACGAAGCAGCAATTCCATGTTTGAGAGCGTAAGCAGCTAACAGCAAGGGAAGAAATATTAGGGAAGATTTACTAGAGCACACAAGTGTAAGATGCACATAGAAACCTCTCAAATAAAGTAGCCTCCTCCAGATGTATTTAATGACAAGAAAATAAACCCAGCTCGCAAATTGAGGTCCAAGTTCACAGCTGAAGTTGCTTCTTAGCTTTCAACCACATCTGAACACAGCCAAATGTAACCTCCCAAATGCTGGGAAGTAGCTGGGGGATGAGGAGACCCATCCTCAGCTGCACCCACATCCACGTCAGGGCTGAAGTCAGCCAAGCTCTGTGGCTTTCGCCAGCCTTGCTTGTGGTCATCTCAACCCACCTTCTCCCGAGCCTGGCGAGTGGCTGTGGGCAGCTTCAATAAACGTCCTTGGCTTCTCCACAGTGTTTACTCCTAACACAAGCCCATGGTCATAACTGGAACGTACTACAGAGCACAGACAAGCAGCCAGCCCAAACTGAGGATGGCCAGAGATGCCCCTTGACCTGCTGGAATGTTTCAAGCACGACATTAAAAAGCAACCATAGGAGCCAGAACCCCAAATCTCATTAACTGTGTCCACACTGTACTTGACCGACTGGCTCTGGGGTCCTGGCATGTAACTCCTGTGCCAACCCCCACTGGCAGCCTGTGCTCAGCTTGATTTCAGCTTGGCTTTTTACTGCCTGTAAATCCCTTCTGCCCTGCAGCAAAGACAGAACCCTCTGGGAAAGTCATTTTTTCTGTCTGACATGATCTCCATGAGGGAGATCAAACAGCTGGAGACTGAGCAAGCGATGGGCCATGCCAGTGAAACCTGTTCTCGAGATACTGTAACCAGTGATGTGCCTTGGAAATGAGGTTTTCCCTCAGGAATGTAAACTGCAACCTGCCAGACTAACAGGATATATATAGAAGGCCAATAAGCAATGAGAGAAATAGGTATAAACTGGAGGCAGAGACAACCCATCACCACCAGTATATGGTTGTGCCTCCACTAATATTCCTGAGCTATTCAGTTGCTCATTAGTACATGAGTACATAGTACATAGAAGCATAGAATAGTTAGGGTTGAAAAGGACCTTAAGATTATCTAGTTCCAACACTTCTGCCATGGGCAAGGACACCTCACACTAACATTTACACATCCAAAGACCCATGAAGTGTAACACAAATCAAAGCAGGATGGTTGCAGGATGAAGGTGCTCTCAGGAAGAGTGTTGAACATCTCCCAGTGACAGGACAGTCCCCACGGTGCTTTGCACATCTATTTTGAAACACAAACCTTTACAGGAAGGACTCAGTTGCAGCATGAGCCCTGTAACAGCCATCCCAGGCAGGTGCACATCTACACTGAATTTCTGCACTTTTGACAAGGCTGGAAGTGGATTAAGCTGGATAAATGCACAAACCTGCAGAGGCTGACTGACAAGGCAGGAGGTGAAACCAACGGCTATCAGCTGCTGCTGAATCACTAAGACTGAGAACCCTCCCGTGAAGTTTTATGTGAGGCTTCGCTGTGCTTATGGCTGTTTTCTCACCTTTCTTCTCAGGAGCAACTGAATAGCTCAGGAATATTGTTAACCCAGTGCAAAGTGAAAATACATCCTGCTTAATGTATGATTTTGCAGACCCAGGATGTTCCATCGTTTCTATAAATTTGGCAATTTTGCTGTCTGGTCACATTCTCCTCCACATCAACCTGGGTACTGTGATTTGTTGCCCTGCAAGAAAATCACTATTATGTTAGCAGTACACAGCAGCAGCAGCTCTAACATCTGACACAACAGTAGTAAGTTCCTGACCTGACATTTAGAAGAGACTCTTTCTGACTCCAGTGTGCTTTGGAGTAAGCCCTAAAGACCTTGCCCATGCTTTACACCAGTGGTGCTGGTTGTGATCAGCACTTGACTCTTCATCTGCTGTGGCTCCTGGGGTGTTTTTGTTCTTTTCGACCATTCAGCTTACAGTCAAATGGCAGCTCCTCAAAAATAAGTGGCTGGCTTGTGGTTAAGAAGTAGGAAGGAGGCGGCCCAGTTAATTCCCAGCTCAACCACAGACATTGGGATGTCTCACCTGGGAGTGAGATGGACCAGATTGCTCACAGTCCGGTTTATTCCAGAAGCACTAAACTCCCCTGAACTGAGTTGCTACCTAGTGGAGTTCTGATGTGCTTGGCATATTTGTAAATCATCCTAACATCTCTGCTAACATCAGCAGCTGTAGGGTTGGGACAATCCTACTGCTTTCCTTTCACTGCATGTAAGCTGGAAGCCCATTAAGAGGCACTGCTCACTGAAGCATGTATACAGCTCCAAGCACACAGAGCTCCAGCAGCAAGAGCAAGAGAGTCAAGGAAGAGAGACCTATGAGACGGTCAGGACAAGGGGGTTCTCCCAGAGCCTGGGACGCTGATCAGAGTATGCCAGAGAGAAAAAGAGATGATAATTCTCTGAAACGCACTTGGAAGATTACACAGGCTGACTCATGGGCACATTTAATGGGTTTCTGGCGGAGTGACTGTACCTCCTCATTTGAACTGCTCCAAACGAAGGCAGAATTTTAGTCACACAGAAATTACATCAAAAGGAAAAGCCAGATGTTTTGTGAATCCCACCACTAATGAGCTACAAGTGCTGTTTCTTCCATTGTACAAGAAAATTATGAATTTTTAAACATATACAAAACAAATTGTTTGTGATTACATTAGACCTTCAAAAGCAAGTGGGAACATAAATTCAGAGATGAATAGCATAATATTGGATGCTTGCCTCACTGCTTGACTTCAATAACTTATCTCAATAAATCCCCCAGCAGAAAGCATCTTATGTACTTCAAGCCTGCAGAAGATGAGACGTGAATGCTGGAGGAATTACAAGACAGAGGGGCTTTCTTGCAACAGTGAACAAGCTGAAAATTACAAGGTAATGGAAACTCAGCAGGAGGCCCCGTACCCTGCCATTAGCTAACTCCTACAATGATTGCTGCCGGAATCACTTGGCTCCTGTAAGCACCGTGCACTGCTTCAGCACTTTGCATCTCTCCCCGCCTAAGCACACAGACAATTTAATTAGGCAAGAGCAGATACCTGAGCAACAGGGACTTGGGCTTGCAGGTGGAGCGGAGCTGCCTCCCCGAGCAAACAGCAGCTCTGTCCCCACACACCCGTCTCTGCTCTGGGGCACTTCGCACCGGCTCTATGCATCGGTTTATTAAAGTGTTCACCACCTTTAAGCAAATAGAGAATCACAGACTCATAGAACAGTTTGGGTTTAAAGGGATCTTCAAAGATCATCCAGTTCCAACCCCCCTGCAATGAGCAGGAACATCTTCAACTACATCAGGATGCCCAGAACCACATCCAGCCTGGCCTTGGATGTCTCCAGGGATGGGGCATCCACCTCCTTTCTGGACAACCTGTGCCAGTGTTTTATCACCCTCATTGTAAAAACTTTCTTCCTCACATCCAGCCTCAATCTCCCCTCTTTTAGTTTAAACCCATCCCCCCTCCTCCTGTCACAACAGGCCCTGCTAAAAAGTCTCTCCCCATCTTTCTTATGGGCCCCTTTTAAGAACTGAAAGGCCACAATAAGGTCTCTGCTGCAGAGTCTTCTCCAGGCTGAACAATCCCAAGTCTCTCAACCTTTCCTCATAGGAGAGGTGCTCCATCCCTCTCATCATTTTTGCGGCCCTCCTCTGGACCAACACAGCCCCAACCTCCCCAAACCATGTTACTTCCATGACTGTGGGGCTCAGGAAAATGAAGAACTAACAGCAGGAGAGTACTAGGCTTGAGCTGCTTAAAAGGCCAGTTAGTGCCTGTCCCTCATGCTCCTTACCGTGGTCTCATCCCATAGAAACTCTTGTTATTCCACTCTTGGATAAGAAGTCAGCGTTATGTAAATGTCCCTGAGCTGTGGCTCTTGTTTTACCAACCAAGAAGTTAATGAGGATAATACTTCTCCATCATTACAAGGGAGAAGAAAGCCAACCCAGCAGGTGCAATATGGCAGAGCAGAGTGGGAAGTGCACTTACAAGGAGGCACAAGAGAGTGGGCAAGAAGAAAATGCTTCCTTCAAGAAGATAAAACATATAAACAGACAAAATCCTCTAATGAAAAAACTGGGAGATAGGGGAAAAATCATGTTAAGTTTTTCCTGGGAGGTGGGGAAGGAGAGAGCAGTACTAATGGCTAATGGAGTCACTTCAGATTTAGAAAATGACACTGGTGCTGTGAGTGGACTTACAAATGCTGAGATGAGGAGGTACAATGCCAGGATCATGGAGCAGGGGCCTTGATCACAGGCTCTGCATACTGCAGAAAGACCCTCCGAGACAAGAGGCCACCTGCAGAACATCCCTATCCCCTAGATCTTACCCTCTAAGAACTGCTCTCTCCTACCCTCCTTTATGCTACCACATCACAAAGCCATTAGCAGCAATCTGGCCTCAGCCCTGAGGGTTAAGGGATGTTTGGTCTCAGAGAAGCCAACTGAATGAGATGCCCAGGCCAGCCTCAGTTTCCTTTTCTTACCCCTTGCTATAAAGTTCAACCCTGCAAGACCATGGGCTCTGTGCCACTGGCCAGGTCTGGCCCTACCTCAATTGAGTTTTAGAGATGGAGAAGACAGCTTCTCCTCCAGAGACCACAGCAGTCAGGGAGAGAGGTTTCACTCATCATAGCAACAAGTCACAGGAGATCAAACCTGCAGCCTCATCTTTTTATCTTAGGTGCTTAAAAGATAGGCATCTAAATCCATATTTAGGTACTTTCATGTCTCAGTGAAGTATTTTGGGGCATGACAGCGGAAAGCTTGCCTCTGAGGAACTTCAAGCTGGATATGACTTGACACTTCTGATAGCTGTGATCTTGTGTACCTGCGTGCCAGCCAGGCCCAGCTGGCCTGATGTCCATCACAGCATCCTCTGGAGAGAGGTCAGCCTCAAGCCCAGGCTGGGGCTGGTTCAAAGCATGCTTTAATGGAAACTCTTGCACTGCATGTGTAATTCTTTGGCTCCCTCTCAGCTCTCAAATTGAGGGCTGGAAGTTATTTCCTCAGAGGTAGTGCCTTGCATGGAAGCCCCTTCCAAGCTATCAGCATGTGTTAGAACCACCAGCAACTCCTCTGATGTACACTGTTTGCTTTTAAACTCAACCCTCCTGCAGCATTTTCCAATCAATACTGTGCCAGGATTTCTGAGATACCTTGGTATTTTCCAGTAAATATGACAGAAAATGTGAGATCTATTGCAAATGCCACAGGAGCCACTAGGTGACATTTATTCCTGTGCTGGGCTTCAAATTCAGTGGGACAGACTGTGTTCCGAGCTGGAGGAGGGATGGATTTTACCCTCTGTGTCTCAGTGGTGACTGTTACATCCCTGGTATGAAATAAGCAACTATAAAACCTTGTCTCTCACTCAATTCGAGAAGAATTGTTTCTCTAAAATCAGAACAAACCTGGCTATTAACTGTTAAATATTCCTGTCTTCTGTATCCTTCTGTTTAGAAGCATTGGTGCTCTATGTGTGAAAGTGAATCTCAGATCCCAGAATGTGCTTTGTTTTTATGGGTTTCATTTCAGGACTTGGTTGAATTTTTACCTCAAATCAATCAAACGCATGGGTGCATTTCAACACTCATCCAGCTTTCCCGGACATGTTAGGAGATTACCAAGCTTGCCTGATCCTAATTAAAAACAGGCCAGTGGGCAATCAATTTCACTTGTACCAACTTGTAATTACAATGTTTGCTCCATAGCTCTACAAAAAAAATGATGGCAGGGGAAGAGGGGGTTCTGAGGGACTTTGTGGTGCTGCTCTGCAGAACCTCAGAGCAAACCCCTTCTGATAAGTCGTAGTGTGAGAACTGCATTGTTTTAAAATCATCTCAATACTACTTTATACTACAATAAATGGAAAATCTGGGCATGGAGAATCTGTAATATTCTCTACGGATCACCACTTAGTCTACTCCTGCCATCGGAGCAGGTTATTCACATGAAGAGCTGTCTCTGTGCCTTGTTCAGCTTTGGTAGGTGTTTCTATGGGCAGATCTCTCATTACTGCTGCTGCTTGACGATGCAAAAGTGGAGTTTCATCCTCTTCTGCCTTTCCTCTTTCCCCATCACTATTCAGGCTCTAATGAGGACAAAAAAATACAATCAAGTTTTATAGTTCCATACCCACCCTTCCCTTCTGAACTGAATTTTTATTAAAAGGATTCCTGAAGAGTTATCCTGCTGCTGTTCAAGCGGTACCTCAAATTCCATGGACTTTGCCTGATTTAACCCAACAAATAGACTGTTTCTTCCATGTCTTGGCACTTTGGACAGCCAAGGAGGACCTGCAGCCTAAGCATAACATTATGGCAAGACAATGTTTCCTGTGCAATAGAGACAAGCTGAAGCACTTCCTTTCCCTATCATTCCATACTCCATCCCCAGCAGTAGAAATCCTTTGGCAATTACTCCTAATTCAAGCTCTGTCAATTAAATGACAGCAAATAAATGACAACTTTAATGGCACTCTATAACTAAAATGACTGCAAAAATTTTTGCTTTATTACTCACTTGTGTCATATCAAATATCACACAGTTCTGAAAAATATGCCCAGAAGGAAGTAAAAAGAGAAACACTGGAGGAAGGAAGCAAAATTAGTGAAAGAAGAGGCCAGAATCTGCTTTCTGTTGTTGGGTTTATGCAGTTCATCTCTCCTCTACGATGGGGCAAAGTTCAGTGTAGCTGGTGAGGTGACAGATAGATGCTTGGGATAAAGCTGGTCTTTCCCAGCAATTCACATTTCCACCTTTTGTTTGTACTACCAGGATATGCAGCCTTTGTCAGACACTGAGTGAGTGCTGGGCTTTCAGAGAAAAACATACACAGTTCAAACCTGTGATTTAATAATTGGAAGTACAGCACTGCCTCTGCTCCCTTGGAGATATCTGATGCACAGGGAAACCTTACTGTGAAAACCTTACAGAAATCACTTACTGGTGACACTGACTTGTTTCATTGAGGATTCTGATCTGTTCTGAATGATCTTCAAGCACTGGAGAGTGTTAAATGCACACCACCAACCAGAAAATGCTTTTAATGATAGTTACTTGTCATACGTTCTCTCACCACTGGATGCTACAGGATGGATGTGGCACCAGGTAAGAAACAGAATCGCTGAATTATTTGGGTTGGAAGGGACCTTTGGAGGGCTTTAGGCCAGCTCTGAGCTGTCCCAACTAGATCAGAGTGTCAAGGACTTTGCTGGTTTATGTATCTCCACTGGTAAAGATCCCATAACCTCTGCTCATGGCTGATCATTCTCATAACGAAATTCTTTTCTTTAGATCTGAAGAGCTATATCCAAAAAGGTTATATATTTGGAAATGGTTCCTTACTCCTCTTCTCTTGTACCACTGCATTTCCCTGCACTGAACACTGTATATGTCACCTCTTCTCCTAAACAGAAGTAAAGCTAGAATCAGGCTGTGTGGAATCAGTTGACAGCACCAGTATTTTGCAGTACTCTGTCATAAGCAGGTTCTGTGCTCATATCCAGGGATGTGTTAACTCTTACCTGGATCTAAGGTGTAACTCTGAAGTTACTAAGGTTAAAGAGAGTTTTCCCATCAGTGATACTGAACATCCCTTGATGTCAGTGACAATTTGTGAATGCTCAACAGCATTTTTAAACTATTAAATAAGGACTCAAGTGAAATCACTACCAGCTGGGGTTGTGCTGCAGTAACTTGCACTGCCAACCAAATTCATGTTTTCACCAAAATAACAGGGTGAAAAAGGACCAATGAATTTACTAGAAGGCCTGAAGCATGTCAGCACAAGAGCCATGACAGCAAAATAACCACCATCACCAGCTGAAGCACTGAGTTCAGTGGTCTGAAAGCAGCTCTTGCTGCTACTTTGCTTATCATTAAGGAGGAAGTCATTTGGTTTCTCTCCCAGTATTTGCTGTCATAGACTTCAGATACAATCCTTTCTGAACAGGAAAGCACTCTACAGGCGTATCAGCCCCACTCACCACAAAGGCAAACTGGTCTGCTTCATAACTGATTTTCCACAGACAATTGATTTAAACTTTTCAAACCCCTCATGATGGCAGGATTTGATCTGAGTCTTTCCAGTGTCCTACAGTTCTCAGAGCAAGCTCTGAGCTACGTTTCTCTTTCACAGAGTTCTGCTTAATTGGATGAAGAGGAAGGTTCAAGGGCAAGCCAACAGAAGGTGTTTTATTTAAACACAGCCCTCAAGTACCCATAATGAGCAAGTGTGTCTCTCACTCCCCTGTATAAATGACAGAAGCGATGTTTCAATTCCATTTACCTCTCTTGGCAAGGTGGTTAACACAGAAACCTGAGCTATTTTATCCTATGGCATTAGTGCAGGGAATTGTGTTTATTATGAGTTCCATTATAACATACTTAGCACAGTCCTTTCAAGTGATGACTGGAGGTTTATTTAGGAACTAGTTCAGCACCAGCTACAGATAAAAAGAAGCTTTCACATGTCAGTGGAAACTGCATCAGATCTTTACTGGCTGTTATGGTTAAAAACAATCAGCTGAGGAAAAAGAGATTAAACATTTTTACATGCAGCTTATTGGCATAAACAGCATTACTTCTTCCAGTGCATTACTGTGTCCAATAAGGTTTTGATTAGGATAGGTAGGAAATACCAAAGCTCCATGGCTTCTGTGTGAATATGTTTCCTTCTCATAAAAGTTCACTTTGGCATTCCAGAACTGGAAGCTCCCAACAGCCCCTAGAAATGTTTTCACCCCATTCGGATGGTCAAGCAGTAAGGAGCCCTCTGCCCATAGGACCACCCAGCACAGCCACCTTTACTTTGTGAAGGGATAAAAAGACTGAAGTTTACTTCAGTTTACAGAATATTCTGGTTTTCACAGTTCAGTTGAGCACTCATTGATTCTGCTGTCCTTCAGGGGAGAGGAGGTACCATTCTCCCAGGCCTGGCTGCCTCCACTCATGGTATGTACTGGCTGGACCAGAATGGAGCAACAGTTCACAGCAAAGATGGTACAGTACATGTTATAGATCAGTCAATAATGTTTGAGGCTCTCAGGCTAAGAAAACAGAGCAAACTTTGGTACCTGGCAAAGCTGACAACCATGACACACTGTATTCAAAGCACTGTAGATGTGGTGCTTTGGGACATGGTTTAGTGGTGAACTTGGCAGTGCTGGGTTAATGGTTGGACTTGATGATCTTACAGGTCTTTTCCAGCCTAAACAATCCTGTGATTCTATGATTTCACATTAGAACAGCAAGGTTTTTAATAGAGGGTAAATGTCTTTAATCACCCAGGCTAAACAGCACTAAGCACAAGTTCAAGGTGACTCTAACAGCTCCTATTAAAAATCTGCATTTTCATCTTCCTTAGATTAACTCCTAGTTTAATTGCTCCTCTCACTGATTGAAGTGCTGGCGAAGGGAGCACTCTCATTGCTTTGATCTCCTGCTTTCACTACACACAGGCAAGGTTGGACATCAGGCAGAGCTACAGAATTGCTCTGCTCCAGGGGCGAGCACGTGGCCCAAGTGTGGAACTGCTGATACCACGCAGCATGAGTGGCAGCAGGGCTTGGGGACGGGCTGCCTCCTGTTTCTCCTGTTACCCCGTTTCATTGCTTACACCACTCCCAAAACAAGAGGGGCTTCATCAATTTTATCAACATTTGAACCTGGAAGATGCTCAGAGAATCCTTTTATTTTTGCAGTGAGCTTGTGAATTTCCACCCCATGGTCAGAGCAACTTGCTCCCCACCCCTTGCAATGTGTGGCCATGGCCCTGAGTCTCCCATCCTTCATATAGAGCTTAAACCAACTAACAGAATACCTCTTCACAGACAAAGACCTGTCTGTAAACCACTGCTTCCCAAAGGGGACAAACAAGAACACTCATAGATAACAATGTAGATAACATCACCAGCAGGTTGGGAAGGGACCATGAGACCTTTTGCCTTTGCCAGCACATCACTGAGGAGCTTTCAGAGAAGTTGAAAGGAGAAAAATTCGAAGGCAGCAAAATGAAGTACTTTTATAGTGTGATTAGCCTACAGCAGTCATTGCCCTGGGATGTTCCTGAAGGAAAAGCAACAAAGATCTGAAAAGGCACTGGAAATATATAGGCCTATCATGGCTGTCTGAAGCTGATGGCTGTCAAAATGGGGGAAGGGATCTTAGTGGTTTTTTTCAGTGTGGGCTCCTGTGAGGTGTTTGTTCCTCATCTGCCTGTTGGGGGTTTCAACATCTACAGGCTAGAGTATCTGCTTCTGATGCCTGTCACAGAAAAGACCCTAAGCTAAAGGTGCTGCTGGTGCACCCAGCCTGGATGGTCCTCTACTGCTGTGAGTACTGACATCAGTAACAGCTCATGCTGCTTAGCACAGGAACCGGCTGAACCAGCAACATATTTGAACAACACCAACAACAGAAAGCTCCCCAAATCCCCCCCAACATTACATTCTTCACTCAGAAAAGCCAACTCCAACCTTTTTCCTGCTGTTGTTCTGGTTGCCCAGGTAGTGCAGCATTCTTGAGGGGCCTCCGCTGAGGACATGAGCACAACCTTGGCAAGTGTAGCCCGACCAATTCTGAAAGATACATTCATGGTTCAAATCCTGGTGTCTCTGTGTTAAGAGGAGGCTTTGCACAAAGCACTGTGTGCACCAGCTGTTTCTGTACACCTAAAAGTCCCAGTGAAGCTGTACACACCAGCAAGAGCACTCTTCGCAGGCGCTAGTCATGGGGACTGCAATGGGGCCACAGTGTGTCCCTGCACTGGGGGCAATTCCTTAGGTGAGGAGTTGCTGATGCCCCTGCGAATCCCCTCTGCCAGCAGCCCTGTCCTCCTTTCAGCTATGAGGAAGGTCTTTCACCCCAGCCTGTCACCCTCCTCCCAGCCAGACCAGTTTGCCCAACTTCAGATCTGCACTTCCTCCTTTAACGTGATTAGTGACAGCTGCTGTTACCTAAGGAAACCTAAATTGCCTCTTCCTGTGCTAATGAATCACTGCACTATGTGTATGGGGATTAGAGAACAAAATGGATTTAATACACTTCTCATTAAAGGGACAGTTCCACTCTTCCAGTGGCTTTGGCGAAAGGGTTGTAGCAGGCTTTGGAGGTGGAGAGGACAGCCACGGATTGTCACTTCTAATTACAAGTCACACTTGCACCTATAGATCTTCTCAGACTGCAACTAGTGAGTGGAGGTACTAATGTATGTGCACAGAGTGGGGCAGCTGTGTCAGTGGGGATGTCACATTAAACAATCCTGGCTGCAGGAACCAGTTTGGGTCCAGCACAGAGCTGCTGAGGCTGCACTGCCTGTTTCAGCAGCCAGAACGACTTTAAAGCACCAATTGCCTGGAGGTGGGAGGATGTTCCAAGGAAAGGGTCATCCTAAATTGACTTCTCTCCTACACTCCTTCTTAAGCATCCTTTATTATCTGTCAGATGATAAATCACAGCTATCTGTCTGATTAGATTTGGGGTCTTGCTGAGGCAAACCACTCTTATCTTAGATTTTTAAGGTACAATTGCTCAGCCTCTAACATAAGAGACTTTAATGATTTTGTTTTCAAGGTAACTCGGCACTTAAAACCTCACCAACCAGTTTGTAAAATGCTAGTGAAGGATTTTGTAAACTAAGCCTAATTACAGCAACCATAGACCTGTTTGCAGGCAGATGTGATGTGAATAGTGATACCCCAAAGAATTACTGTCGTTTAGTCTGCTTGGGAGAGTGCAAACTGAAAAAAAGTGCTTGTCTCTGTTGTTGTTCTCTCACACCTAATGCCAGGAACTCGGAGAGATGCCTCCCAGCCTCCCCTTACAAAATACAATGGAGCAACATGTCTCCTGCTGTGCAGCAGAGAAATGGAAATGGTCAGGAGTGGCACTGCGCTGTCTTGACAACACAGCCCAAAGCAGCATCCTCAAACCCCACTGAGAGAAAGCACAAGGGAAAAGAAAGTCCAAGTGGGCTCCTGTCATACTCCCCATGTATTTGGCGAAGAGAATGTCTCATGTGGTGTGGCCATTCTTACACAATTCCCTTTATGTGCGAAATCCTAACTTCTCCACGGCATGAGCCAGTAAGGAACTCTACTAGAGGGAACTGAGGAAGATCCTTCTTCTCGGACCCACCTTTTGTGCTGATTATTCTGGTGCTGATTTAACGAAATATCAATGCAGTATCAGTGGGATTAAGACAGAACCTGTTGTAATAAAGCACATCCAGGAAGGTGCTCAGCTTTTCTAAGATGTTCCCTGCATCCTTAGCTGTTCAGAAGAGCAATATTCTCACTTAAGGCAGTACTGCTTGTGTGGTGAGGCTGAGGTGGCTGAGCAGTGTGAATTTATATACAAGTAATCTTGACCCACTGAAAGCACCAGAAGTCTCTTCATGGACTTCGTCTCTGGCTCCGGATCAGACCCTGGTCCTCAGCAGATGTAAATCCCTGTATCCCCACTGAAGTCACCACAGCTATGCCAGGTTAGGTCAGCCAATGCTCCTGCCCTTTCTCTCCGCTGTAATTCAACATGTATAATTACCTGCAAAAGCATTCTGCTGACAACAGTCTTCTCAAATGAACTATTTTCACTGCATTCCCAGGCCCTACATCTTCTCTAATAACGTTGTACTCCAGGTGGATTATCCATCACCATAAAATCATTCCTTCTTTCAGATACAGTTAATTTTAATGAGGCTGGCATGGCCTAACAAGCCATTGATTCACATTTATGGATACAGTAAACAACTCTTCATTTCTTTCAATCTCTACACTCGAGTGTGCTAAGTAGTTTTAACCAAAGCTGCACTCTGGACACACGCCCTCCTTATTACTGGGAGACATCCAAACATTTCCTACAAGGTTATCACTGTGCACTTTGCCACAGAGGAAGAGAAATTAAGAGCATATTGGTATGAACAGACCTGCAGGATAACGTGATTTCCTGTAGTCATTTGAAATAAATGAGTAAGATTCAGGTTTCAGTTATCACTTTGCAAAGCTGACTCATAGCTCCAGAAGCCTAAAGAAACAGAAATGCTTTTCATTGTGGATTCTCTCTTTCATTGGAGGTTAAAAGATTAGGGGTACCCAGCCTGCTGTTATAATTGAGGAAGAGATAGTCCCCAGCTTGACCTCAGCTAATTTTGCTGTTGGGGAGCTCAGTGCTGTGCTCAGCAGTAGCTCACACTGACAGCAGCAGAACCAGATGGAGAATCCCAACCCCTAAATTGCTATTGAAACCATAAAGAGAAAAAAATATATCAAACCTTCAAACACATCTGAGCTACGTGGCCCAAACCACTGTGCTCTATGCTCCTGTCATTTAGATGCCTGAACTCAGCCTGTCTGAATCACCCTATGATAAATCTCTACCCACACTTGATCTATAAATTATGCATTTTTCAGCATGTGAAAAGGGCAAGTCCCGAGATTAGAAGCTAACCTGGGACTCAAAGCATGAGTGATCCAGTCAGCCTTGTATTACAGGGCCAGAAAGGTCTTCCAGACAACAGATGATAACCTTATCCCCTCACTTACTTGCCTGTATCCCGGTGGTGTGTTTCAGAGACACTCCCTTGCCCACTGCAGGGCCTCCCAAGGCTGTCTGTTCCAGTCCTCACCTTATATTTCATGAACAGCTTTCCGCAGCAGGCAATCTGAATCTCCTTGGCTGCAGTATAAAGCCTAAATGTCCTTGTTCTATCTACCATAGATAACAAGGACAAATTACTCTCTTCCCCTTTTTAAGTGTTATAAAGATGCCGCCTCTTGCCTTAGCCCTGCTCTGTCTTAAGTATGTGCTCTTCCACGGGCTCCTCGTGCCCCCGGGCTCCTCATGCTGCTGCTCTCCACCAGTAAGGATGGGATGACAGCACTGTGCCTCTCTTCCTCGGAGGGACAAACATATTTAGAAGGTTGTGAGTTTCAGATCCTACTGTAGGCAGCATGAGTTTTTCCAAGGTACTCTGAAGTGATGGATAACACTGTCATCTGCAGAGTTAGCTCGAGTGTTGGAAAACAAGAGCCTTTCCCTCACAACAAATTCAAGTGGTCTTTGGTATCACTCCAAAGGCATCCCAGAAACTACCCCACGGGGTGCTGCTGACTACTACACTTCAGCTAAAGTCATGAGGCCAGACCATGACATGAAGTAATAGGAATCTTGATGAGAATAAGCCACTTGACTGGACATCTCCTGGTTCTTACCTGCTGCACTGAGAGGACAGAGCAGCAGATGTGCCTTACGTGTGAGCCTCGACTGGATGCAGAGTGACACCGACGTGAAAGGGGGCTGAGGAGCTGCCACCACAGGGACAGCACAGCCCATGTGCTAAACCAGGCCAAGTATCTGAGGAGCTGCAGCTCCTGCCCCTTATCAACACGTGCATAATTCTGACATGCAATACAAACAATTTCTCCTTTGCCTCATTAAGAGATGCTACTTTCAGTGTGGGTTTCAGTGGTTGCCTCAAGAAGCACAGTTACTTCTGCTTTCACAGCATCAAATAAAAACCTCAACTACGCTCCAAAGACAGGGCCTTGGTTTGGGGTCACTGAACAAACAAACTGGCTTTGACTTCCTGGCTTCACAGATCATCAAAACCTACTGCTCATTATGTTCCTATACGACACATGCTCGAGTCTCAGGGGAACATCTACTAAACAGCACTTCAGCTCCTGCTCAAGTAAGTGGATGTATGCACACATCAGAGCAAACAGATTTTAGACAGTTAAGCCATTTATATGCCCATATTTTCAGAAGGTGCAGAGCAAGAAAATGGATGCTCGCTTCTTTTTAAGCATTTAAGTGAGGCACTTGAATTAGAGCAACGTGGCTCTCCATATAGCTATGCAAGCAAGAGGTACTTGCTAAGGTCTGGCCTGTCCTCCTCCTTCCCCAGACAATGGAGAGATCTCGATGGTAGCATATTCCTAACTCAGCTGCTCCAGTTCTGAGTAGAACAAACCTCTGGTTGCAGTTGAATCCAGAATGAACCTGGGGGATGCATCTCTCTTCCCCAAATCCACTCAGTTCCAAGGGAACAGGAATTACTAGAAGGACTACTTCCTGCATTCAGCTTGAGAATACATCTATAAGGTGAGTAGCTGTCACACACGATACATGGGTTTGAAAAACAAGGCTTAAAGATACACTTGGGAAGCATTTGAAAGGACACAAGCCCAGAGAATAAGTCTCCAGCTGCTGTTCCTTCTTCCTTACTCCTTCATGCTACAAGGCATGAAAAGAAGAGGAGAAAATGAGGATCTTTCTACACTCAGTAAGAAGTGAAGTCACAAAGTAAATATGGAGTGGGCACTCAGCAGAGCTGTCACAAGAGCTGTGGATACACACATCCCCCATCACACCTACAGTGCTGCTGTGCCCGGGTAGTTTGGGGGTGCCCTAAGAACAGCCCATAAGCACAGTGTGGGCTGCTGAGCCTGAGGCTCCCTCCTGCAGTTTGCACAGGAGGGACCTGCCAGAGCAACATCCCACAGTGTTAAACAGGCTCCTTAATCAGCATAGAATTCTATTCTGTTCTATTCTAAAATAGGAAGGAAAACAGGATGAGACATAGACTAATTTACATGCAGAGCTCCAACAAACCAACACTGTAGGATATATCCCGATCAGAAGGTAAGGAAAGGGAGAAAGCAGCTAAACCTTGGGATTATTAAATGCAAAACGTAAAAACATTTTAAGTGACACCTTCATGAAGAGAGCTTTTAAATTATTCACAGTCAACGCAATACAATCCACAGCTAATTACAGTCTATACATGCAAATGAAAGTAATGATAATCATAATGACTTTGCACTTATATACTGTAGCAATTTTCGTCTGAAGACCTCCAAGTCTTTATAAACATTAATTAATCCTCCCGTCACCCTGGTGTGCCACGTAACTGTTACCATAATTCTCCTTTTAGAGGCAGGTAAACTGGGGTTCAAAGGTGAAGTGATGTGCTCATTGTCACGTTCTGGTGCTGCAGGAGGGATGGTGATGTCTCCTTGGAGGGCAGCCACTACAACCACTGCCTAGGCACAGCTGGGGGCTAAGGGAGGAGTGTGGCATATGGAGATGGGGCAGGTGAGGGGATGACTGTGGAGCTGAAGAACAAGAGTTTGACAACAATACTTCACTTGTACTACAAAGACAGCACTGTAGCACACCACACTGCAGCAGTTCCGCTGCTGAAACCCATACATTGACCCTAAAAGAGCTGACACTGATTTGAAAGTTTGATTTTGCCTTTGTAGAGTTGTTTTAGTTTGCTCTTTTGGTTTGTTTCTTCTAAGAAAATAGTATTGTAAAACTTTGTCTAGGAGACAGGATTGCAGAGAAACAGCAAATACCAGAATCACTGCTGTTAGCAGCTTTGGCTTTATCTAATAAAGACCTTTTCTCTGGAGTTGAGAAATTCAAAGTGAGAGGATACGGTGCATTGCTGGGAAACAAGGCTGAATTTACAAGTTTTTGGCACATGGGCTCAGATTAACCCATCCAAGTCAGTCTTGTGACTTCTGGTTTCTGTTCATGGGCTCCAGGCTCTCAAGAAAGCTGCTCCACCAGGTAATGCTAAACACAGAAGTTAAGGCAGTTTGGGCTGGACACATCTGGCAAGCAGACTGTGGGCTTCCCAAGTTAGGTATCTATTTCCCAGTGCCATCCCATTACATTTGGAGACTCTTCTCCAGCACCCACCCTAGGGCAGCAGTGAGGCAACCTGCTAGGTGCTACCACAATGAAAGTGACTGCTTTACTACAAGGCAAACCCTGCAGGACAGTTTGGTGCTTCTTTCTTGGGCTAATGATGGGATGCAAAAGATGAATGGACTTGTGAAATCCCCTTGTCAGAAAACGTGACAGTCCAACAGACACCAGAACCTAACTTCAGACCCCTCTCACCTGGAATTACTTTCCTGGATCTGCATCCGGAAAGGATTGCTCAGCAAATGTCCTTATTCGTGTTTCTAAGGGCTGTTGTGTGTTAATCATTGTCTGGTATCATAAAACACAACAGCCATCAATATCATGCCTGCCAACTTAACAGACTCTTGTAATGGGAACATTTCTATAGACCTACACAATAAGACTAATTGCATGGGCTTGCTGTAAAAGCCAGAGGTCATTTGATTACTAGCTGTTTTGTACCATGAAAGTGCACATTAATTATTTAAAAGATGGACTTATAATTATTGTAAGCTCTAAGTAACTACCTCTAATTCTGGCAAGTGTTAGAAAAACTGATAGTCGAGCAAATTCAGGTTTTAGTCATTAGTAAGCTCATAATTACATTTAAATTGTAAAATGAGAATTATGCAATTTATCTCCCCAATAATGCATAAACATTACAGTGATTGTAGGTTTTAATGGACTATATTATTACTATAAAAAGCAGAGCAGTGATGGGCAGTGAGGGGCAATTTGAGTTCATTGCTGTTATTTTACATTATAATTGCTTATCAGTGATTGCACCATGATGGTTCTGCTTGATTAACATGGGACGAGTCCATTCCTCCCATCCAACTGTACTGCAAAGTAACAAAACTTACTGCAGTCACTAAAAAGAAAGGATTAGTCTTATATCAATCCAGGACTAATTGCTGTAGGGAAGCAATCCAGAAATCACATATTTACCCTTTCTCTATCCCTTAAGAAAAGCAGAATTCCCAAGTCATGTTGGTTTGGGTTTTCATTCAGACTTTTTAGGACCTGTTCCCATACACTCCTCACCCCTGTCTGAAGTTACTCAGTGCTACTGCACCACCTAGAAAGAACAAGAATGAATAAAGAATGCCAAGTAATATGTACACAAGAGGATTTTTCAAATGCTGTTATTATTCTAGCACATCAATGGTAAAATCCATTTAAACATGAGAAAAGCAGTATAATGACTAGATACAGCTCACCAGACAACAGAACTGGTCTGGAACAATGAATTGTTCAGCATCATTCTAGAAAGAGTAACTTTCTAGTAATAATAAAGGCAAGCCATCAAATCTGATCAGGTAACTATGGATGTGCATGCTCTGATGCTCACAGACCACCATCTGCCCTGTCTTCAGCAGCAGATGTTCACCCTGCTTAGCAAGGTCCCCAAAGTCTTCTTCACAGTGGCAGTAGAGAGGAAGCAGGAGAAGAGGAGAGAGACCTGTGTGAGGCTGGGACACCTTAAACTGGAGCATGGGACAGCAGCTTCCAAAGCACACAGTGACATCCTAATAGCACTGCCACTGGACTCAAAGGACATTTCCCCATATAAAATCACAAGGGCAGGGAGGTTATTTCAATTTAATAATGAAATGCCTTTGGTTTCAGGTGATGGGTGAAGTGATTTCTATGTGTGGACTAAGCACTTCACCTGTCAGACACAGGTGTCAGTCACACAAGATCTGGAGAACAGATCAGAATAGAAGTGTAGGATATTTTATCCAGCTGAAAATGACTGCAATTAAACCACATTAGAAACGAGGTGAGGCAGACAGGATTCTATCCAAAACACAGCATTTTCAGCCAACAACACTTCTCTATACAGCCAAACAGTGATATTGGAGTTCAATACTTCCTGAACACAAAAGGCAACACCAACCACTGTGAGTCACTCCTGCAATTTCCTTAAGGATTTTCACCTTCCCCATTACAGAGACTTCTCAGAAGACTGACCACAGACACTGGTAGAGGTGAAGAGCATGCCATTAGCTTGAAATCAGCACTGCCCATGCAGTTAACTGTTGCCTGATTTCAGCATGACCCTTGGCTTCAACAGTCCCTCCTGTACACAGAAAACTTGTCCCCTTATAATGTAGGAGGAATGAAGTGCTGGGACTGCAATTCCAGGCTTGTCTTAGGGAGACACTCACACTGTGTGCACCTTCAAGGCTGGAGGCTTGCCAGTACAACTGGCCTGGTTTGACACCAGGGAAATTTAAGAGCTGCTTTGTATTGTTTTACAAGCCCTTCTACAATGTTTGTTCTAAATGATGTGCTGTGTGATTTAGTGGTGTTTGCTGAAATGATGAAAGCCAGCGCTTGATGTGCTGTGCTCTGTGACTGGTGTCTTCTCCTGGAGATGAGATATTACTTTGCACAGGAGTTTCCCAAAAGGCAGCAGCAGCTTCAGCCTTTGGGGCACCGGATCTGCTCAGAAATTCAGAAACTAAAATCCAGGGAAATGAACATGCCTTTGGAGCAGCTCTGCACAGCCCTTTAGCAGAGCAGCTCTTCCGGGTGGTGGATGGACGGCAGGCAGGCAGCTAGTGCCAGCGAGGGGTTTGCTGCTTGCTCTGGGAGCACAGGGTCAGGCTTTTATTAGCTATATGTTTTGAGGCCACAGTCAGATCATTTCTGGTATAAATACTCAGACTGACCCCTACTCCCCGTCTATGAGCTATGGCATGCAGGGGCTTCTGCCTGGAAAGGGTTGTTGAACCAGGCAGATATGCCTGGTGTGTGTTTCTCTAACGATGAGAACCAAAGTCCCTGCCCCAGAGTGCAGAGGGGAAAAGCAAGAATTACTTTTTGTCAAATGAAATGCTCTACCTTCCTCAAGAGCAACACAGGATCATCCCTTGGAACTCAGGAGCTGATGAAAGTCCTGCTCTGTGTAACTTTCAGGTTGCTACAGGGTGAAAAGAGTTGGAAGTAACAGGACCCTGGGGATTCCTCTGCTGCTCAAGGAACCTAATCTGAAACTTTCTCTCTGACAATGCCCAGTATCAGGTGCTGCAGAGAAGATGCACTAAACCTTAGAGGAGCTAAGAAGCTAGGGATGATGTTACCTCACAGCATCTACTCAAGGCTTCAGCCTAATCCCCATTTAGCAGAGTTTTACCTGAGCATAAGAATTTATACCCCTTCCAAGCCTTTTTATTAAGTAGTTTAATTCTGCACAGACACATCCAATGCCTCTTTGCACGTCCCTAAATTCCAGCCCTTCGTAGGAACTGTCAATCTGTATTACAGACACATCAAGGCTTTGAAAACACTTCCTTTCTCTGGCAAGTGTTCTCTGCCCTCTGGTTCAAAGGTGCGTCTGGTCACAGGTCAGTGAGGAACCAGAAGGCATCTTAAGAGAAACAACTTTCCAGCCAGTGCACATTTCCTCTGGGATGATGATAGCAATGGCTACATGGGAACATGGGATCCCTGGGCTGGCAGAGACTGGATGGGTCACCAAGTACAGTGCCCTGATAGTAGAGGCTACTACATCACATAATCTCCTTCATACAGGCTTCAAGCTGCATCTTTAAACAGGCAGTATTTTTGCCTCTGTTATTCTGGCATGAATGCTGTTCTCTTTCAGAATCTTCTTGCTTTAATGGTTAAATGCTGCCTTATTTCCAGCCTAAATTACCGCCTGGTTAATGTATATGTGTGGCTCTTAGCCAGCGCATTCCTCTCTCTCTGCTCTTTAATCCCACACGATATTTTTAGACAGCAATCAGATCGTCTCTTGGTCTGTGATTTGCTAGACTAAACAAGCCAAACTCTTCAAGTCCCCTCTCTTAGTACGTTCCCCTTTCCCTTAAGCACTGGACGGGTACTGCTCCAGCCCTTGCAGCATCTCCGTGGCCTTCTCTGGACTCGCTCCAGCAGCTCCACATCTCTCTTGTGTTAATGACAAGATTATCATTGTGTTGCAAGTTGGCTGAGGCAGATTCTCACTTGTGAGCTGCAAGAGTCCTCCGCTCCTCTGCAACTCTGCACATATGTATGTGATTGACCTGCCTTGTGGCTTGCAAGGCGTTGTCAGGAGTTGTGCCTAGAGTGGTGGAGAAATCAGAATTCACCAGTCAGGTGGTGAGATCAGAATAAATACAATAATTTAGAGTGTCTGTTATTTTCTTGCAGAGAAACACCAGTCACCTCAAATTCTAAGGTGTTTGCTTTTAATTGCATTAAAAGCTCAAGTTTCAGCTATTTTAATTCTGTCAGAGTTACACAGCTCACAGAGTATCTGTGCTGTCCTGACAGCCCAGGGGCTCATGGAGAACAGCTCCTCCTACAGCACTTCCAAGTCACCAGACACCAAAACCAAATAAACTCAGTGTTCTATAGAAAACAAATTCCAACCCATTCCCCAGAGGAATTTGGCCAAGTTCTCCTCTGAGGGTGGGAATTAAAAGCATGACTCCAAACTGTCATCAATCTCTCCAGACAGCAGATCACAGACCACAATTTTCAGGAGCAGAAGGTTGTTGGGTTTCTTGCTTTGGACTTGGTGATTCTGCAAACTGACCTCTTTCTTTGTCAACCCATTTGCAACTCATTCCCAAAGTGATTTCTGATGTCTTCAAGGATCCATTATAAACCAGAACTCCCAGGTCAATCCACTGGGATTCAACGCACTCGGGTTGGGGAATTCCCTTTAAGCTCCCTCGAGATCACTGCAACTCTCTGTGGTCAAGAGTTAGGGCAAGTTTTATGCACCTTGCCCAATGTCGCATTTCATCCACTGGCCAATATCCAGTGCTTCCTGAGTAATTCCTTCTGCAAAAGCACTACTGGAGCCTGGTAAAACCACATAATCATTTCACAGCCGTATAAGAAGAACACAGAGAGCTCTGTTGCGAGTTGAAGTCCCCAGCACACCACTAGCAATAGACAAATAATAATAACAATAGCTTCTTGCACCAAGGTGCCTCAAGTGGAAAGAATCCCAGCTTAATCTAATGGCACAAAGCTGCCTACAGGAAGAACAAACACAAACATGTCCTGTAATCCCTGACGACATCAGAATGCATATTCCATCCAGATGGCTATCTTCTGAGACCACAACCTGGACTGGCAAACAGCAAACCCCATGTCTGTGTTCAGCTCATCTGCATGAGAGGGTGAACTCGTATCTGCATGGCTGGGTACAGCCAGAGAAATGGAGCAGTTGCACTTCTCAAGTGCAAGACATGAAAACCAGAAGCTTTCACTTCATAGTTTTTTCAATAAAGAACACAGATAGTCTTTTCTTATTTAAACAGATGGATACCACTCCTACCTGGGAGAGAACATGCACTGCCTGCCTTTTGTAGCTGAATCATAGTAAAGTTTAAGGGATGAAATAAGACCTACCAAGCACAAAGTACCACAGGGTAAAGAAAACAAGTGGTAGTTCTGAGGGTCCCAGGTTTGGTTCTAGCAGAGGAGAAAGAGAGGAAGACTTGTTCTTAAGAATCATTTCAAGGACTGTCAATTTGAAGGCTCCTCAATACAGCAAACACATTCTTTAGTACATCCACTGGGATGTGGTCTGGCTGTTCAGCACCAAAATCTTTTATTTCTTCTACCTACTGAATACACACAGTTCCCAGTGAGTAAACCTTGATTTTGACCAAAAGACCCTGAAGAATTTCAAAGTTTTACTAGTCTGAGGATTTGACAGAGCTAGGATATGGCTGGATATTACAAAGGAGCTGTGAAACGTTCATTAATATTCTGCACCATCCTTCACTCAACTCCTACAAAGAAAACACTGTACACATACATTGTCCTGCAGATATGCTGAGGCTGTCAAAGCTGCCTACAGAATTTGGCATCCTAATTGCATCAAAGTTAACAAAATTAGGTGTTCACATGTCCCAAGTAATGTTTTATAAACAGTGCTTAAAATGATACCAGAAATAAAAACACCAGAAGATGGCCTTGTGACATCAGCACTGGGATTCAGGCAATTGAGACACAACAGCTCCCTCTTGTACAGATTTCCTGAGCAAAGAGCAAGTACACTGCAGTGAAAGTGTGTCCCCAATATAAAATAGGGATAATAATTTTTCTCCATCTATTCCTAGTTAAAAATAAAAGACTTGTAATGAAGACTTGGACGGTGTCTTCTGATGTCAGTATGCAACATTTAACTCCATACCCCAAGGATACTCTTTAGGTTTCCATATATTAATCACAGAGAATTATAATCCCAGACATCACAGGCTGCTTGGGCTTTATCTTTGTTAGATGAGTGCAGATCATTAATTGAAAGGCACTACTGCTAAATCCTGCCTCACTCACATCCCAGATCATCGCAGTGATAGGAACATTACCGCTAGTTAGAACTGCCTTTGCCTCAAACCCTCTTGATAGAATTACAAGTGCAATAAGAAACCTTCAACTGTGCAGATATTAAAATAAACAGAAACAGATTTTAATATGAGATCTTCTATACCTGACAAGGAAAAAAGTCCTGAAGACTTTTGAGACCTGCAATGCTATTTCTTTGGTCTAATGTAGGTTCCCTTTCACATGGAATTTTCAATGATTAAATCTCAGGGAGATCAAAAGAGGCTTTGAATTTAACCTGAGAATTTTTCCCCTCCACATGGAAACGTTTTATGAATCTTCTTTTAAACATGAACCTCTGAGAAGGTGAACAAGGAAAAGACGGTCATCTACACAGGCTGCAAGTAAACTAGAAACATACAGAAGCTAATGAAACATTAAGTGAAAATGTCCCCATCTTTGGCTACTTAATTCCTCATATCTTGCTCTTTAGAAGCAGAACGTAAAGATAACAGGAATAAATCAACAGTTTTGAGCAGCTGACACTGAGGCAGCACTTCATGCAGATGGGTTCATAACTGGCTCCTGCTCAGTCATGACGATCTAATCTCAACATCTTCTGACCCTTTTCCATAGTTCATTACTTTCTAATCACTTGTGGCCCTTATCGAAGAATGCTCCAAGCTTCTCAGGCTGGAACAAATCCATAAATCAAAGACAATGGCTTTTTTGCTTTCTTTAGCAGCCTGTCTTTTCTCTATAATCTCACCCATCTGTTGCATCTGAAATTCACTTTCTGTATGTGTATATATACAGCTAAAAAAAATAAAGAAACAAGGGAAAATATTTTAGTACAGAATAAATTGTCCATTGACTTTCTGAGCTAGTGAGAGGCACCAGCCCTGGCAGCAATCCAGGGAACCAAGGCTGCCTCCTGCAATCTGTTATCTTGCTTTTCTTCAGTGGAGTTTCTCAGTATTCCTTTATTGATATATAGTTTCTTACCCATGAGCAGACAATAGGAGAAGGGAAGGCTAACAAAATAATGAACTATTTTGATGCTTGCCTGTAGTTTGCACTGAACATTTTGCAATGTAAATGAAGCACACATGCTTATTAGCCATCAATCTTTGTGTCAGCTTCTGAAAGGATATAACAATCACATTTGATATTTACTTATTTTCTGGTTCCAAAGAGGGACTCTTCCTCCTAACACTCTGCAGTAAAGTCATCCCTATTGGGCCACATTAGTGACTTACAGTTCAACTTCTGCTCTTTAAAGACGATTACATGAGTGACATTTGTTCTAGTAATGATATCTCCTAGATCAGTAGAGAACACCACATTCAGACCCTCTGCAATGGAGCATCTCCCAGGGTTTAATGGATTTAACAAGGACCAAAACAACACCCAGGCAAAGGGGATGAGAGGGACTAATGCAAGCTAAGAAGATGAGAAGGGCTTCCTCTTCACTTCATATAGTCAAACAGACTATATTCTTCCACTTTCATTAACAAACCTGCAGGACTTGCAAATAGATGCAGCAGGAGCAAAGCAGTCCAAACCACTGAGAAGATCTAACGTGCCCTCTGCTCACCTGGGCCTGGGACATGAGGGGTGGTCGGGTCTTTTTTTATGTATCACTGCAAGAAGAAAGTTTAGTTTTGATGGAAATAAGGCAGATACTCCTGAAGTAGCTCAGGAGGCATCTTATAATACCCCATGTGCAGGACTGACGTCAAGACAGACAGTGGACAGGGCAGGGAAGAAGAATATGCAGAAGAGGACAGAGATGGGAAAATCTGTTTTTAAACCAACAGTTGCAAAGAAAGGAGATTTGAAAGGGGCTATGAAAAGCTTGTCCTGCTCTAGTTTTCCTGGCCATCCTTTCCAAGCCTGGCTGGTGAATGAGTAAGACAGACAAGCTTCCTGAAGCACACAGTAGCACAGGTCTAATGCAGCAGAAAATTCCACAGTGCACACACTCACCTCCTACTTTCTAACTAGTAACAGCTCTTGTGATATTGGGAAATCACTAATACAGGTGTATAAATACTTTCAAACTGGCATTTTGCTTCACCTCAGCTTGGGTTTGACCCAGGTCTGTTACCCTAGATGCATGCCTGAACAGAAACTCAGGCTCTAGTCCTGATGTGGAAGGAGTTGATTTGATATATCAAAGACAAAACATCCATCCGGGGTTGAATTTACAGACTAAAAGCACTGGAAAGCAATAGGAATCCACAAAATCAAAGATAATACAGTTCTGGAATATAGATAAATATGACATATACTGTAAATGGATTTAAATTTCCAAGGCAACACAAAATGTACTATTCCTCACCTCTGTGTTTCTTTTACCCAGACAACTTATTGGGATTTATTTGGAGCTGTCTAACATACTGATGACATTCTGACATCATTTATCTCCCAATGCACAGCCAAAGTTGGCAGTGTTACTGAGGAGCTGAACAACCAAGGGATAAAAGCCAAGTTGCTTCTTAAGATCAGCCTCATTTGAAAGTATTTAGATAACTAATAGATGACTTTACTCTACTTGTTAGGTTCTTCTATGTTCTAAGTAAAACTGACAGTGAAATTAAGCCTACTTAGAGTAACAGCAAAATAATAACTACTAATACTGCTCCATACCCTTGGCACATTTCAGTTGCTGCACCAGCGCATGAGCTGGTGTGAGGGAGTTTGGCTGGAGAGCTGCTTTGTGCTACCCCAACGAAGCTGCACTTCTCCATTGGGTAAGATAATACACAGCTCAAGTACGTTACAGTTTTGAGACCTCTCTGAACAAACAATGCTATAAAAGATGTGCCATGTTCTGTCCTCAGCAATTCATCTCACTGTCAACTGGTTATCATAAAATAAGACCCCAGAGCAAGTGAGGAGTAAGGTAAAGAAAGCTTCTTAATAGGGGGGTGGTGCTTAAAGCACAGCTTGTCATCTCCAGTGCTGGGTTTCTTGTAAAAGCTCTGTTCTCTCCAAGGACCTGAAGCTAGAACAGATATATCGTGAAATAAATCAAACTCCTATATCTTCCATCTTATCTTCTGACTATCTGTATGACTGTCATATTTCCCATCTTATCTTTTGTTGTATTTTTTCCATGGAAAGTCAATAAATAAGCTTTCCTTTCTTTGCTTGTCAGCTACACTTCTGGAACAGTTAAAAAAACACAACCCACTTCAAGAAGCCTATTTCATAGAATATAACATCATACACAGACCATCTCAAGCACAAAAGCAAAAGACTGTCATGTCTAACTTCTGAAGAGTGTATGAAGAATGATAAGCTCCTTCACATGCTTTGTCTGACTCTCTTTTCCTGCTTTAAAGATGGTTTTCAAGTTTACTTCAGAAAAACCATTTTCCCTGGCTGGAGGGAAACAGCAAAGACTATCCTGAACAGTCCCCATCAGAGTGCTAAGCTAAGCACGAGCCGAAGGCACACAAGATCAGTGCACAGGCTGAGCCGAGTGAGACTCCCATGTCTGAGCTGAGAATTTAGATGAGTTAAACAAAAGCACTGAGAAGGAAAAGACCACTTTTCAGACTGTTCCCAAATGGCTTTCCCAAGCTGCATCTCCACAGAGGGACCAAGCAATAACCAGCAGTCACATCTATCTATTTTCTGTCAACGCCAATGCCCAAAGCACCTCCTATTGTTTGAAGATGCCACGTGTTTGGTGTGTCTGTCTGTGCAAGAGACAGAAAGAAAAGGAAGGTTATTAAAAAAGCAGTTTGGCTAAATAAGGGAGCTCATTATGTGTGCTATTTCTATTCCTCAAATGTCTGCCTATGCCCTGGAGGTTTCTACAGAAATCTGACAATCAGAGCTGAGGTTTACTGTCAGCTTCCATTAGGCAAATCAACCAGGCTGGGGATGGGGGGGAGCACAAGAGGAAAATTGCCCTAAAAGTAAGCTGATTCAGCACCAGTAATGCCTTTGTGCACACACCCACTGCCAAATATTACCTGACGGAGGCACTGTCCCATAAACAAGCCCTTTCAGAGTGCCCCTGTACCCTCCCTGTACAACATGAAATAGTGTTCTGTCAGATCCACAGAGGAACCCAGCTCACAGCAAGAGCTTCCAGTGCTCTGACAGAGCAAATGACCTTCAGCGTGTTCACCTGCCACGGAGCTCATTTCCGTGTTGTAACTGAGGTGTAAAAGTGATCTTCGTTACTTGAACCACAGACACTTGAGCCTGCAGAACAGGAGACTTGCCCAAGAATAAGCACAGACTCACTGGACATGGAGCATTGGAGCTAACATTTCAAAATCTCAGCTTTAAAAAAGTAAATTTCTTGATCTATTTTTCAATTTCTTTTTAGAAAGTACTGATTTCCCATCAGTAAGTTTATATGCATTCCATCAGTTTATATATGGAGTGTAAACTGCTCTCCACAGAAGAGAGGTCCAGTTTTAAGCAGAAAAGGTTTCTGCCTCTTATGCTTTTAACCACCCTGCTCACAAAATCAGCCATTATTTCAAGGAGAGGCCAGCCTCCAATGCATTGCCATTCATCCTGGTTGCACCTTATGTGTCTTCCAAGATCAGTCACTATACACAGACATAGAAAAGAAAAATTAGAGTCATCTACTATAGAAAATAGAGATGTTCCCCTAGTTAGAAATAGAAATAGTAGGGGTTTACTGCAGCCATCAGGGCAGGAAGGCAGCTTGTACATTATGGTTTCCACAGTAATAGCACTAAGAAAAAATATTCACTTCTCCAGCTGTGAGATGCTATGAACTGTAATCATGCATGTCTTCTTCGTCATCAAGCAGTTGCGAGGCACCATCAAATCAAACTCACAGTAAACAGGGGATTACATTAAATTATGTATTTCCTTACAATCACAGTCATCTAAATAAGCCCTTGACCCACAGAAAACATCACCAGCGCAGCCACAAACATAAAATGATATTTAGAAGCTTCCATGGCACCTGTGGCTTAAAAACATTGTGTTATAAATGGCATTAACTGGGCAGTATTGCACCTCCTTGGGGTGCGACTGTTTCAGGGTAACATTACATCTTTCCCACAAATGGACAGACCTGCTGAAAGCTCTGAATTAACTCGTGGAAATGGGATGTGAATTGCTTGCTGGCCTCCCATCCTTGTCTGGCCATTCCTCCCTCTCCACACACCACAGGAGACACCAGCAGCAAATCTCTCTGAGATACTCCTGTTTGCTTCTGAAGGCCTCAGCCAGGAGTTAAGTTTCCAGACCAGGAGCACTTCTCCCCTCCAGCTACGGACGGGGACTGCTAACCACTTCCTTACCAGGCTCCAAAGCAATGCCAGCCACAGAGCTGCTTGCGAGATGGTGACACAAAAGAGGAGATGAGGCAGGAACCCTGTGAGCAGCATGTAACAGAGCCCCAGACAAGCTCCAGGGCAGGAATACCCCAGGGGAAGAAACTCCTTACAGGAACTCAGCCAGATACCCTTGCACTCCAGAGCCTCAGGGCTCGTCTCCTTTCCTAACCTCATGTCCTCCTCAGCACCTCTTCTCTCCAGGTCCCCAAGCCACAATGCCTCCTGCCCCCCTCCGAAGCCACAGCTGGTGTGGTGGCAGCAGCTGGCTGACAAGCCCAAGCCACTTAAGAGTCCACTGCTAAGAATTAACAGATGCTGTTTCCAATTCCTAAAGACCACTTGAGACTAAGCAGGAGCAACTCAGTAATTGTCTGAAGTTGGATATGTACTGAGAAAAGCCAAAGTCTGGAGGATAAAACCTGTGTTTTGCCTCTCCATATGTTCTTCTTCCCTGCAAAGCTCACCCTATGCACCAGACAAGTTTTGTACTTCTGTTCAATCAACTAAACCAAAAAAATGGACAAAACTTTGTTGGGATGATCCTCTCCCACTCAAGCATTTCTAAGTTACTATTTTATATCTTAGAATAAAAGCTTTCCAATAAATTCAAGTGCTCTGAGCTCCCACAGTCCCAACCCCAAGCATTCCAGTGGAAATTAAGTACTGTTAAAAGTGAGATTCTTCCCATTAAGGAGTCAAAGTTTTCAATATGCTGGGCCTGGCTTGTTTTCTTTTTCAGGAAAAGCAGTGCTTCGTGTCATGGGGTTGGAAACTGTTGTGCAAAACATGAAAGAATGAAAAACTGCACTTTGTTTTCCTTCAGCACAGCAATGGAAAACCAACCTTGCCTAAATCTTCATCTGTTTCTGACAGGGTTCCCATCTCCTGCAAATTAAGCCCAAGGAAAGGCCCCATGTACCCAAGTGAGCAGGTTGGGGAAGGAGGAGTGTTTGTGCTGGGACAGGCCCCGACTGGAGCTGCCCCAGTTGGGGCTCAGTGTGGCCCCAACAACCCCAGAAATACCAGGAAAGGCTTTTCTATGGTGGTCCCAAGCCACAGGAGGGGAAACTTGTTTCTCCCACGTGAGAAGACACTCCTGCTGCACGCTCTTGCCAGGAGTCCATTTCAGAGCTGAAGCTTACAGGAGAAACCATCCAACCTACCCGGAATTGTCAAGAAATGCAGCTAAATAGCAAACACATGTAAGTCCCAGGCATTTCCCTCAGCCCCACTTGTTCTTTTTTTAGCCTCAAGAGAAAAGCACATTCTTCTGCATAATTTATTTCTTCAACAAAATTATGCAGAAAACTGCAACTAAATTGCTTTTCCTGATTAAAACCAGAGTATTTTACATTCCCCCCTTCCCTCCCCCGTCTTTCTGGATTGTTTGATTTTTATCCTAGAGCCTCTTCTCCCTAGATAGAGCTCTTTAATTTTGCCTAGAAAGCAAGTCAAACCCTTTCTACTCCTACCTTTCACAGCACATCCCCAGGTATGGGCAGGGAGACCTCCCACTGACCCAGCCCCTATCTCTATAAACAGGGGGCTCTGCAGCCCAGGGGCTGGTTCTTGCTGTGGGTCTTTGTGGGTTGGGGCTGGACTTGCTTAGGTGAAGGCTGTTTGTTGCTGAAAGGGGGGAGGTATTTTCTCTCAGACAGAGAAATAGCTTTCTAAAAAGGCTGATGCTCTTGGAATGGTGTAAGGAGGTCTCTGGGTAGGTGTTTACAGGGCTGAAGACAACAGTTCTGTACCTGGAGGTCAACACCACAGGTGCTGGCACAGGCACTTGTACAACAGCAGCACCAAATCACAAATCACACCAAATCAGCTGCATTTGGATTAACTTGCTGTTATTTGGGGTTTCTGCCTACGAGTGTGAGAAACTAGTTCTAGCATACCTGGAAAAGGAATTAAGGATCAGTGGTTCACAGGGAGAGCAGTTCCACCTCCTTGTGAACTCCTTTCCTCATGCAGCAGTGATGGAGTGCTTCTACCTGCATTTAGCTCAGATGAACATGTTGGCTCAGCTCTTCAAAAACCTTCCTTTAGTGTCCACTTCCAGTCCAGAGGCTGGATATAAGCCTATGCCTGACCACTGCCATGCTCTTAGCACAAATAAAAATGGATGGATTTTCACTTTCATTTAACATCTTTGCATGGTACAAGGATCCTGACATGCTGAGCCGGTGCTGAGCCATGCTTTATGGGTTCTGCCTGCCTCTAAGAAACTCAGGCTATGGCAGTTAAATACAGACACACTCAGTAATATTTGACAGGTTTATCTGCAGAATGATGGGGCTGTAGTTTTCTGGTTGTTTGTGCTTCTTCCACTGAGTGTTTAGCAGCACCAGTGGAAATGAAAATGCAATTGGTGCAGCTCTGTGGAGATCTCTGAGTTTTCATTATAGCAGTAAGGCCATCTCCCTCCTCATTCTTGTCTTTATTAACCACAAGTGTAGTAAGTGGAAACAGGCTCTGGGTCACAGTCCCAGGTGAAGAAGGCCAGAGGACACGAAATGGGATCAGGCAGGGGCTGGTCCTTGGCCATTAAATCCTCCTTCTCAGCTGCTATAGGTTGTTTGTTTTAATTAGTGGAAAGAGGTAACATTACTTGTCTCCTCTGCATCTCTCTCCAAGCCCATCTTTTCCCATAAACCAGGGAAAACAGCCTGTGTGGCTGTGGTGTCTGTACTGTTCGCTGGTTTAATCCAGACTTAAGAAGCATTCCTCATTTTAGGGCTATGACGTTACAATACACAGCAAAACATCTGAAAAGCACCCTAAGAGCTCTGTGAGTTCTTTTCCTATGAGAAAACAAGGAGCTGGGAAGCGGAAATCTAGTCAGTGAGTTCAGGCAAGTACAAAGCTAACATACAGAAGCACACACTGCAAGCACACAGTCCAACTTCTCTAAACAAGTCTGGGAGAAAGGACTGGTTTGGAAGCATGTTTTGAACACTTGCTCAAGGCCTTGTTCTGATAAAGGGAAAAGTCTTACCACCAGGAACCCATCCTTGGAAAATACACATCGAGGAGTCACTTACATACCAACTTAACCACTGCTGCAGGAACAGAGCTGACCTCTCACGTGTCTCCTCTGTTCTGCAAAGGGACTAACACCCATCAACACTGCCCTGAGCTTATGGGTGCTCCTGCAGCTTATTCCTCTGCCTTACACTGACTGAGCACAACCAAATCCCTGGATAAAGATGCTGAGGCTGAGAATCCACATGGAATAACTGGGTCTAACCATTGGAACTGTGTCTATTGCCCTCTGTGTACAGCAAGTCACAACTCCACAGACTTCTGGGTATTCAGGTTGTGCTAATTTCATCAGTGCTGCCTGAACTATGCACTTACTATCATTGTGTTTATCATGCATGTCTCTACTAATGGGATACATCAGCTATTACAAACCCATCACTGCAGAAGCTATTGACACATCTCATGTGTCAGAAACATACCTCTCTTCCTGAGTAACAGATCGTTAGTGCACTGATGCTGTCTCCCTTCTTGAATCCATTAATCATTGATCTTTAGCTTAAAACTTCAAATTAACTATTTTCTCTAATTTGGCTTCTCTTTTGCTCACTATTAACTTTGCTCCTAATAGTACTATGTGCTCTTCTGGGCTTGTCAAAGATCCCGGTAGGAAGGGAATTCCTTTAACGGCAGAAAAATGTATTAATGGGGCAATTTTTGACAGATATTTTGAATGAATTATAAATGCAACAAGAATTCACAAATTCATCCAAATGAGTGACCTTTTTGTTAGTCCCTAAGTTAACACATATGATGGCTCCCCAACAGTAACTACAGATAACAGGATTTAGTGCTTTTATTTGCAAATCAGTCTGTACTATTACAGCACCTTTATTTCTGATGATAACTCTCCAAGGTGTTATCTGGGAAGAGAGAACCAAAATTACCTAAGGAGTTTCTGCACTGTTCCCTTGGGAAACAGAGGTTTTGTTCCCCACTTTAGACTTAGCACTGCATTACTGCAGGTAATAGCCTTTTGAGAGCAGTGATTAAATGCAGAGGTTGAACAAGGCTGTACATATTGTGCTTTACATTCCAGCTGATTACATTAAATATTCCAGATTCTCAGGGTCCTCTTAGTACACACAATGCTCCACTGAGCAGACTCATCATCAATATTTAAACATTCTTTCATATCAAGCTGCTCGCAGCCCTACTTGATAAGTAGCAATGGAAATGATGTAGCAGATAGCAATAGGTTTCACCTTTTCACCAACATCTTGTGTAGCTACAACCCCATCTTTAGTCTCCTCCTGAGCCCACCTCACTATGGAACCTGATGTTCCAGTCCACACATGCCTGCTCTAATCCCAGAGACCTGCTCTGCAGCTGAAAGAAGGCAAATGACCCTTTGATGTCATGTCAGGAAACTACACACCCATCTGGCCCTTTGCCTTAGGGTTTCTCTGCTTCCATCACCACATGGATCAAAGCTCCAAGTCCTTTGGACGTGGACATGTTGGAGCGAGTTCAGAAGAGGCTGCAAAGATGCTCCAAGGGCTGGAGCAGCTCTGCTCTGGAGCCAGGCTGAGAGAGCTGGGCTGGGTCAGCCTGGAGAAGAGAAGGCTCCTGAAGGGGAAACCTTAGAGCAGCTGCAGTGCCTAAAGGGGCTCCAGGAGACCTGGAGAGGGGGCTTTGGACAAGGGATGTAGGGACAGGACAAGGGGAATGGCTTTAACCTGCCAGAGGGGAGATTGACATGAGCTCTTAGGCAGAAGCTCTTCCCTGTGAGGGTGCTGAGGCGCTGGCACAGGGTGCCCAGAGAAGCTGTGGCTGCCCCATCCCTGGCAGTGGTCAAGGCCAGGTTGGACACAGGGGCTTGGAGCAACCTGCTCTAGTGGAAGGTGTCCCTGCCCATGGCAGGGGCTTAGAACTGGATGAGCTTTAAGGTCCCTTCCAACACAAACCAGTCTGGGATTCTGTGATTCTATGAAAGCTCCTCCTGGCCTAAGTGCCTCATGGAGGCCTACTCCTTCCTGCTGGAGGGGACGGAAAGCTTTTGGTCTCATGTCTTCCAAGCTGTACACTGGCTGGTGGGGAATACGCATCCTGCTCCTGCTTTTCCAAGCATGTTTTCCAGAATCTTTTAAAAGGAGGGGCTGCACAGCCTGTGCTGTGCACATGCAACTGTGCATCCGCTCCTGTGTCCTGAGCCAAGCTCCAGTCCCACAGGTTGAATGGAGACAGGGAAGGATGCCTCTCCACAGATACTAATAACTGAACTTACAGCAATAATAAAACATGATATGCTCCGTTAGATCTTTCATTTGAAATAAAATCCTGTGACACAGAGATATCATTATCATTTTTATCTCATCAGAAGTAACTATCACATTTGTGGGTAAATATAATAGATCAAAATGGATGCTTCTTAGCAAAGGAATCTGTATAAATGCAAACAGAGGAGATTAAAGGGCTAACAACAATAGTCTCTGCTGCTGAGGCACCAGCAGCACGCTGTGTGCACCCCCAGCAATATATTTACTCGGAAGATTTTAAAGCTAAATCTCTGGTATTACCTCTTCTCCCCCATCAATAATGTGGTAGCCCTAGGCACACATGCCAGTGGAAAAGCAGGCTGGAGTTCAAAGATGTGGCACACGAGAAAGTAGCAGGGATAATTTTCACCTGATATCGCATCATCAGAAACTGCTACACAAAATTATTGTGAATTATGGGGGCCTGCTGTGCGTTTGATTTCCCACAGCTGCCACCACAGCAGTCACTTGCCTGAAAATTAAGTGCATGTTTCATCTGCTCACAGGAAGGGAAGAGGGGAAAAAGGTAAAGAAAGAAAAATGTATGCCGAAGAGCCTGCCGGAAGCGCCTGTGCCATGCCATGAAGCCACAGCCTGTTTCATGGCTTCACGCTGGAACAAACAGGAGGGACACGTGGTATGGTGGCACTGGGCAAGAAGTGGAGCCAAAGCAGCCGTACCAGAGCTGTGTCCAGCTCCTGCAATATGTTCATTCAATTTACATTCTCTGCAACTCACTTCTGTCCCTTATCTCCAGCAAGGGACACTCCACAAAGCAGATTATTCCGGTTTCTCTCCTCCAAAGCAGGCAGCAGCATTAAAAGCCCCTGCAACTGCCAGAAGCTGCGCAATTAGAGCCTGGGAGCCTGGTGGAAATGAGGGGCCATGGGGGAGTGAGGGGAGGGTGTTTCTGTCCTTCCTACATGTGAAACTGCAACACAAAGCTCCTTCCTAAGCACTTACTGTGTGATCACTGTGCTTGATTTGAATGCCCCTGCTTGTCGGTGGGTACCGCTTCCCTGCGGTGAGGCTGACAGGCAGAGCACCACGCTGACAGCCAGAAAGGCAACAGCACAAATGTATTTCCCTCCTGCACCCATTATCATTCTGCTCCAACAAACCCTGACCAGAAAAAGCCATGTGGTTATTTCATTCTGGGGCAGGTTTTACTGGTGTGGAAACAAAGATACTTCAATCACACTTTTGTGCCCCGAGATCATCAAGTGCTTCTTTGAGTGCTAATTAAATTTCACAACCTCCTCAAACAGTAGGTCAATCCAATCCAACACTGCTGGAGCTTTGTCTCCTATGGAAATGACACACTGTCTAGCTAGTGTCCATCTGCAGGCCCTCCCCTAACACGTGCTGGAACCACTGGCCTATTTAAAGAAGATCTGACAGAGTTAGAAGCCCCCAAGAAAATAAATCTCCCCAACTTTTTATGGCCCTGACCACCACCACTTCAAGGTGCAGAAGGGAAAGGCTGTTGTGTGAGTTCATTGGGCAATGCAGGCAGAAAACACCTCAGCCATGGAAATGCTTCAGCCAAAGCTTGTACTTTCTTGGACAGTGAACAAAAGCTTGTACTTTCTTGGACAGAGAGAAATCCAGAGGAAACCAGACTTGGGACATTGTGGCTCACAAAAACTGACTATGGACCAGAGCCCATGTCAGCAAAGGGCCTTCTACCAGCTCATGCAAACCAAGCCCAGATCCAGGACCCCAGACTAGAAGCCCTGACATTTCCTTGTCAAAGTGATGCCTTGAACCTGATCCCCTGGGATACTCACAGGTACGATAACTATTTTGACTCCTGCGCTGCTCCCAGCACTGTAGGATCAACTGCATGTAAAATCAGGAGTAATAAAATCAGGTCTTCACTGGGCTGCTTTCTGTGTCTGGACATTTTCTTTTAAGCAGCTGATTTTGACCCTTGGCCCTGGATTTTTAGCCTTTCCATTTGAAAAGGACATTGGCATTGATCCTTAGAGTAAAAAGTGGTAACAGTGTTTCTCTCAAAAAGGCCTTTTTATAAGGTAGAGTGAATATGGATCCTAAGAAAAAAGTGCAGAAAAGCCACTGTGGCAATTTCATCCAGATGTGCCTTCTTTAGAACTCCTCAGGAATTCCTCTCAGGTTTTGAGGTCTTCATATGGGAGGCCTGAGAGGACAGAGTTAGTATCTGAGATCAGATAGGAGACCTACAGCTGCCACCCAGTTGCCATCAGGGCTTGTTCTGCAAACAGCCAGGTCCTCCTCCACTAGAAAGTTGAGACAAAGAAGAAATTACTGGAACTCATTTTAATGGTAAATGTACACTGGCTTCAAGCTGGTATTTAAGACAGATACGAAGTTATTCTGAACAGCAACTGGATTCTTACAGAATATGGAAAAGGACTGAAATTTGGGGTTAATTGGGAGTATAAAGTACAGTTAGAGAAAAATGGAAAACCAGAAAAGTGCAAACACATGGTAGTACCTCTTCTATACAGCGTGCAGTCATGTGTGACAATTCTTGCCTGTCTGGAAGGAAAGAACTAGTTTTAGAGGTGGTGGGGGCACTTCTGTGATCTGGATTGTGACTGAGGGGAGAGATGGAAGGGGATGAGAAAAGGAAAGGGGTGAGGGTTTGCTTTAATTCAGAGCATCTTGAGCTGATAAAATTTTGGCCCTGTCTAGATAGTAATAGTGGAAGAAACACCACTTGTGGTAAGTATCTCTTTTCTTTAGACATTTCCATTTCAAAAAGCCATTGTCTGGCACTGATCTGTCTGACCTCTAATACAATAAAATACATACGCCTCAGCAGGTTTTGCCACTGGCTTTGTCCAGTGTAACCTGCTGGTTAGCTGCCTGGACCCAGAAGTGGCTGTCATTGCTCACCTGTGTGCAGACAGAGAGCTCTGGGCAGGATGTGGCCTGCCATCAGCAGGAGCCGTTCACTGGGAACAGCCACGTTAGTCCCAGCTTTATTCCAAACGCAACAGAAGCAAACACAGAAATAACCCTGAGTAGAAAAGCACAGGATCATTAAGGGAGGAGAAGGGGGGCGGGGGGGTGCATTTCTCTAGCTTCTCAGATGGTATTGCCAACAATAGAGGAAAAGGGATTATCTTTTTGCTTCCAAGGTTGGGAGTCCCGTTACAGGTTTCATATAATCAGAATGGTACAGTGCAGACAGCCATAATAACCTGCTCTGAAAGCTGCTCGCTGCACAATGGCAAATTGCTCATGGGCAGTGATGGCAAAATTTAATCCCTGCTCTTAGAATGCAACCCGCACAGCCACTCAAGACAACATAATAGCACTTTTGTAGCTCTCTGCTACAAACATCACTTTGAAAAGGATACAGCTGTGGAGGGGAGTCTCCACATGCGTCATTTTTGGCTGGCTACCAAGCGAGCAGAGCCTCAGACACGCTGTGCTCCCTCATACAGCTCTGCCAGCTACTGCATAGTCACGCTTGGGAAAGGAAGAAGAAATGGAAGAAGGATGGAGCAGTGTGAGCTGTAAATTCAAGATAAAATTAAGTTACTTGGCTAGGTGAACAGGTTAGGAATTCATCTGCTGAAGAACTGGGATGAGAGAAACTGGGAGACAGCTCCAGTCTGGGATTTCACTTACAATCTATAAAGCACTCTATGGGCTCAGACAAGTCTCTAAAGCTGAGATGTGTCAAATATCAGCCATTCCTTCATCAAATGCTGACCCTATGATATGGCCATGCTCAGAGGATCCCAGACAAGGCTGGACACAGCACCAGCTATTTCTCTTCCCATCTTTCCTCTGCTGTTTCCAGCTGCCAAGTAAATCAGCTAAGGGAGCAAAGAAGGCCAAAGCACACCCAGTCTCCTCGCACCACTGCACTGGTTCTGCACAGCCAGAGCTGTGAGCAGTTGACCCAGCCACAACCAGAAGAGTCCCTTCCACCCTCTGAGCACCACTGTTGCTGGAGAGCTGCAGGAGGCAAGGCAGGAAGAACCTGGGTTTCAGCTGTGGACCAGAAGGGGCAAGAATCCCCTTCAGAACTGACCATGGCAGCCTGTGATTTGAATCCCTGCCAACCTGCTGTTGGCTATTGCTGAAAGCACCAACAAGTATCAGCCAGCACTAGTTTATGCACAACAAGTCAGAGAAAACTGTAAGCTTCTTATGGATCACTCAGAGATAATGCAGTGGTGTCTCATGATACCACTTGGGCCTCTGCATCCCAATATTTATAGGAAGAATTTCTTTAGGATGGGCTGTTTCTCACAGCAAAGCTTTGGGGTGTACCCTCCCTTCCTTGCACAAATAAAGATAACAGGATTTTGAGTGAACTGCCTAGTAATTCTGACATGAACTGAACTGCTTTCTCCTTCCTCCCCACCTCACTGTATTACTGCTGGTAACAAGGGAGTTATTATCAATCAAGGCAAGCTACATTGTGATCTGTGCCACTGAAATCCATTCCAGATCCGAGGATAAAATGTGATTATATTTACACTTCCTTGACACAATTCAGGTGGCAAAATAACAGCCTTCTAGAGACATTTTTCTTCTTCATATTTAGATTTGTCAGTATTGCAGAGCTGTGTGAGAAGGGAGGAAATTATTACAGCAGCTGGGATTCAGTGATATGTTTTAGTTGCCTTACAAATGAAGATGTTCAGTTTATTGTGTTGTCTTCCCATCTTTTTCATCTCCAAGTTCCTTGAATACTGTCCAGAACATCCTCCAGATTGATGAGATTGCATTTCAATCAATACAGCTCTATGTAAATCTATTTTTGCTTTTGACACATCCCATAAATTATTTCTCCTTATAACCTTAATTGCTCTGTATTCATCACAGGAGATGGGATTTCTAACTCATGCAGCTGTTTACAAATTCAATTTGCAATTAATGAAGAAAGTCTGAGATTAAGCACTTCATATGTCCCCATCTCAGTTTGAACAGGATACAGTCGTGTTTTGTACAGTCAGACTGTGCTTGGATGCTTTTATGTTAAAGGTGTAAGCTCCAAAAACACCCCAGAAATGCAGAAACTGGCTTGACCAATGTGGTCTTAGCCAACCTGAGGTTGAGCTTGACCCACTGGTGGGAACAAACACTATTCCTTGTAACAAAAGTCTCATTTCTGGTAGACAACCAGATGTTATCTTCTCCTTCCAACTCCAGCTAAGATTTTCAGCCCATCCATCCTACCCAGGACACTGAGGAAGCATCCCTTTTCATTCCACATCAGCGCCTGCCAGTGTCCTGGCACAGCCAGGAAAATCCCCAAAGCTCTGCCCTGGAGTGAACAACCACCTTTTCACAGATACGTACATCTTCTCTCTTTTTTTAGGAATTGTATTACAACTTCTACAGAATTTCAGGGAAGGGTCATCTCCTATCAACTCTTCAGATTCACAGAGACAGTTTTCAGATGAGGACCCAGCCTGAGAACATTTCAGTATTCTCCTCACAGGCACGTTACATAGCAGGAGAGCTGGGAAAAGGTGTTAACCAAAAGCATCTATAGCAATTTCTAAGGAACAGTCCTGTAGAACTACTGTTCAAACTTGGTAATATATCATAATAGACCGAGTTCATCTGCAGGAGAGCACACTGAATCTGGGAAAGAATGAAAGCACTTTTCTTTCTTTTAAACTGGAATTCAAGACCTCTTCACTGGCCAATTTTCCAATTCCTGCAACTCGCATTTTCTCTCATTCAGAGCCTCGTTTCTCCCCATCTCCAGCAGGCTGCCTTTGGCAAACCAGTGCTCTTCTCCTTTTCACTTTTCCTCCTTTATTACTTATACAGTGAATTTGAAATTACAGGGTGCAACAGGAACACATCCTTGCCTTATCACTTAGTGCAGGCACAGAATACTCAAGAGAAAACATAAATGTACTAAAACAATCAGGAGTCAAATTCCAGTGTAGTCACTCAAGGTGACCAAGGCCTTCCCTAAAGGCTAAAGGAAGAAGCAGGATCTTGAGCCTGTGCTACATTACCTGCTAATGGAAGGTTATATCATTTATTAGGAATGCTGTAAATTCCTCTATGTAAACATCCAGCAAAAAATGAGATACAGTGCAAGCTTCCTCAAGTAATACAACTACTATTATTCAAGCATGTCTGTGTGTTACCATGTGTTTAAAAAGGGCTCCATGGCTAATAATAGACTGGAAACTCAACATGGGTCTTGGGAATCACACCAACAGCTCTAGAAACCTGTCCTGATACAGTACCAAAACCTGCACGACTGAGCAACTGGTATTTGCTTTTGGGAAGGAATGGGGTTCTGCTGCAGAAAGAAGAAAGGCTTAATAAAGAGCAGCGATTGCTGAAGGGAATACTGAGGACGAGAAGCCAGGAGTCAGTAAACAAGCAGATGGTTAAAGAGGAAGGTTAAGTGGAGGTTAAATAAAACATGAGAAAGGAGGTGAACTGAAGACTGAATACTGGAGGAAACAGAAGTGTTAAGCAGTAACAGAGTGTGTATGCACGTGCATGTCTTGAGGGAAGCCTCTCTGCTGCATTCTTTCTCCCTTTCTTCCTTTTATATCCACAGAAAAGCCCCCCACACTTCCATGGCATCAACAGAAAAGCACTGCAGACTTTTGTAAACCACAAGAGAGAAAACGCCAGGACAGGCTTGGGGGAGAGCCGAAAAACATTTAGAAGCTCCTTGTCTTGAAAAGGTAACCTAAAAGTGGTGGCCATCACCAGTACTAAGTGATTATGAGCACTTCCTTGCTGGATTGGCTCAAGCCAAGGAATCCTCCTGCTGGCTTCCAGAGGGGAGATGAAGCTGCTTCTGCTTACCCACTCCAAGCTCCCTCCTTATCACCTCCTTTTCAACCAGCTATTGATCCCTCTTCTAACTTCATCAAGCCATCTATGAGAGGAATTTCTTTCTTCCCAATGTCAGTCTTGGAGGTGAGCGTGTTCTGGAAGAGCAGTACCTTTGATAATGAAATCCTTGGCAAGGCAGAGCGTGCTCACTCCATGCTCCACCACCATATGGTAAAATTTTCCTCTCCAACAGATTTAATAAATAGTGTTTACAAATTCTTAGGCATGCCTCCCTAGCAAAATCCATTAAGCCCACAACAAATACACTTATCATGGCATTAATTTGGTTAGAGATTTTCTCAGAGTATTGACAGCCATATCTAATTTCTAAGGATTTATTTTTATTTCAAAAGATATTAGATGTATTTTTTCTTTACCCACTACAATTCCTTTATAATCGTGTTTCCTCTTAAGGCACAGGGCAGCTGCTTCACAATCATCCACTGCTAGACTACAGCCCCTCAAAAATATCCTTCAATAATTAATATCTTGTATTTACTCACTAGTAAGAACTTAAACTTTCCAACACAGAGCTGCAAAACCCTAAGTCCATTCTTCCTACAACTGAACACTGACATTTCATGGTTCAAACACCACTCCCTGCAGGGAGATTATCTAGTACCATGGTCTAGATATTAATATCTGTAGTCTGTGAAGTAGGATTTAATAATCTTAAATATAAATTTTAATATAAATTCTCTCACTCATACTTGTTTCTTCTTAAAGATGAAACCAAGCAGACACCTCAAAAGCAGGAACTTCAATTCAGTACCAGTTCCTGATGCATTTCCTTTCTTGGTCAATCAATTGGCCTCTGTTAACAACAAAACATCCAGACTAGCAGTGAACTAAGTGTCCTGCTGATAGATTCAGATGCCTACATCCCTCTTGAAATATGGGTATTATCTGCCATATAGATGCAAGGCTCTCTTCCACCCCAGTAGTTTTAGATTTAGCATACCAGTACAGACACATCATGGCAGATGAATGCTAACATGGCAGGGATCCAACCCACTGCAAGTACCAGCATCTCTGGTACATCATCTTCCCTACGTACTGGAGCCACAGATTCATCCTCACCTCTTTATGTATGGAGAAATACTGCAGTAACAGACTGCTGCAGTCAGTTCCACAATACAAACACCCACATGTCAGCACCAAGCAATAGATTGCCACTGAATGTATACTGTTGAGAGAGCTTTGAGCTCCCAGGGTAGTGTGAAGTGTTCATGATGACAAGTGAATTCAGGAATGGAGTGTCCTTCTGTTTGTATGTCTCTTGATGGGATGCAGTTCCTTGGTTATGACAAACTCCATTCTGAAGATGTGTGAACTGTTACAATTGAGTTGAAATGTGTGCAGCACCAAGTGAGAGAAAAATAAGTAAGGCAAAAAGACAGCACCCTCTGACACTGCTCTGACCTGAGGTGCTCTCAGGTTGCGTTGTGCTTCCTGCATCAAACTCTTCTTATCCCACAAATCCATAAATAAACTTTGGAGGAGAGAGAGACTCCATCAGATGAAACAGCACTGAATTCATCCTCACACCTCCTTCACCCTCCTCTAACAACATGAGCAAACAGAGTCCAATTCATCTTCCCCTAATAAATCTAACCCCTCTGTGGTAGGAATTTCCTGAAAAGCAGGATTGAGTTTTTTAGCTGAGCAAACCAGTAGTTCCAGTCACCTGCTCAGTCCATTACCAGCCAGACAGTGCTGCACTAGTTAGGCGACCCAGGTGCAGGCCTGGAATATTATCAAAGATGGATGTCTATCCAAAGATGATGCCAAATATTTCTAAGTACAGGGAGGAGTCTCAGCAGAAGAGTGTGAAAAAGGAGTTGCAATTTTTCATGCACTCCTCATGACGAAAACTGCTTTTCTTCACTTCCAGTATTCACTCATTAAGTTTCCAAGGTCAAATACTCAGGGCCAAAGCTGCAGCTCACATGAAAGACCACTGCTCTGTGGGTTTAGACCATTTCGAAATGATGGCCTTGGGCTTGATTTTTCCAAAATCACAGTGTCTTTCCAGTTGCTTTGGACAACAGTTTCCCACAGAACCAGTGCTTCCCAGTGACAGGAAATGCTTTTGATGTGGTTAAACAGCTTGTCACTCCAAGTATGCTGTTACCCAAACTGCAGTGCAAACTGCAACCTAAAAACAACTGGCCCAACCTTTTCTTCTGGGCCTGCACGACACCCAGCTCTGCACCACAACCCATGGGATGTTCCTGAAATAACACTTAGGAACAACAGCTCTGCAAATAGCAAGAAATGTACAGTGGCACTTGGATTCTGGGAACAACATTCCTCTGAACGTACCCAAACCATAGCACAGCTACCCCTCAGGCTCTGCTGCTGTGGTCTGCAAGGGGCCACTGGTGGGAGGAATTCAATATTGCTCTGGATCTGGCTAATGCAGTGATCAGTAAACGTGATGCATCCTTTGCTAATGTGCTCAGTGTTACGTGTGCAAAAGGAGAAGTCAGTGAAACATCCTGGATATAAACATGTGCTGTCTTCCCAACCATGGAAATGGTCTTTTCCCTTCCCTTATATTCTCTCTCTGGCTCATCTATTGGCATCTGCTAAATACAACATGCCCTTGATTTGGTCCACAGCCTCAAAGCTTTTATGTGGCTTCTGCTCTGCTCCAGGAATTTTGCAAATAAATTGCTGTACTAGATTTGTTTTGAAGAAAGCATTTGTTTGTTTTCAAATCATATACTTGGCTAAATGAACAGGATCCAGCTCTCTGCTTTCTCCCAGGCTGTTTGGGTTCCAGTAATTGTTTGCTGCTGTATGCTCGAAGGAGATTAAGGGTATATCAGGCAGAACTCGAATAAGCCCTGCCTCCAGTTCTATGACCTGTGCCCATGGACAACACTGACTGTCCCCTCTCTCCTCTGACAACAGCTCCCATGTGCATGTTGACATCTCAGCCTGTTATCAGCCAAAGAAGAAGCAGGTGCACTCCCGGAGCAGCTGCTTTGTCCTGCTTTTAGGACAGGAAGAGGAATCATGGCCAAAACATGTCCATTGCTCTCTGTGGGTTTCAAAGGGAATCTGAACAGTTAGTTCATGTGAACATGACAATGCTGTAGTAATTTTGGACTGCTTAGTTCTTTTCCCAGTATTTTCCATTCTTATTTTAGTCTGTAGAAATAACATGGATCTGATTTGTACCTGATATGTATCTGCACCTGGGCTTTCTGCCCCCATCCAGCTCAGAATCTCCAAAACTGGTACTGACTGGGAAGCCGATAAGAAAGGCACCTGAACATCTCAATACCACAGATGCCCATTAACATCTTACAGCAAGTTTCTTTTTTAGACTGCAATTTACCCAATACAAAATTTGGATAAAGATACTGAAACTGATGTCTGATTTAACGATCTTGCACACCACAGGACCCAGGGGCTATTAGGAATAGTAATGTAATGGGCACAAGTAGCAGAATGAGATTTGAAATCAGTGATTTTAAATGAATGATCAGAAGCTGTTGCACAGACAGCAGATGAGAAAGAATGAGAGCTCACACCTCAGGACCTTTGAGGACAAAGACACTGCCTGAGAGGGGAAAGAAAGTCATACAAAGAATAACCTTGTAAATAGCACTATCATAATCAAAAGATGTTTGTGAAAGGCACAGAACGAAATGGCTAGAGTAAATGGAGACAGGCCACATTTAGTGACAGGGGCATCTGCTTCTGTAACCCTGAGTCACGTCAAGGGCAGGAAATAAAGTTCACAGTCTGAGCACACTCTGGTTATATCACACCTTGATCACACACAGGGGAAACGGCTCCAGAAAGGAAGCACAGTCTTGTTTTATGCTATGATAACAGTAACCAGCACATCCCATAATTTCCCCTGTGCTTCAGCAATGGAACTGGCTCCTCCAGGTGAACAGCAGGGCAGCAATTATTTTTAGTGGCTAAAAAATTAATCTGATGCTCTCTTCTTGATATCTTCCCATCTACCTCAGAGGTAGTCTCCATCAGGGCTACAACTTCTATTTCCCTGGAATATCTTTACATAAGGCAATTTCATGCTGACAGAAAGACACTCACCAACAAGGTCCTTAAAATAGTACTTAATGTTATCATTAGGCTGACAAAATCAAGGTGACAGGTAACCCAAGCTTGGTAGAAAACGATGCTGCTACTTCATACCCACAACATAACACTGCTACAATAGCAATAACATGTGTGCATTATGGATTATCAATCCTTGAACAGCAGAACTGGCATCGCTCTCAATCAGCTGCTAAATTATTCTTAGCTAGTCCCTAAATTAAACATTTAAACAGACAATCCTATAGAGAATGCTTTAGAAGTGGTTTTATGAGATCTTAAGAGCCTGATGTGCGGCACTCCAGAGAACCAAGGGTTTCTGCTTGGCTTTGGCTGGGACTGGGCAGCTCAGCACTGCTGGAGGCTGAACCCAGGGGGATATCTGAAAGGGTGCAGCTCCCCCCACCCCCTTTCTGAGGCAGATGCTCTGCACTGCCACAGGAGAGAGCAGGAGGGAAGGGAAGCAACTGCTGATCTGCTGGATGCCAGGAAAACCTGACCCTTTTTGGCCACATGTGTTTAAGGCAGGGCTGGGAACTAATACGGATGCTGGGATGAAGACATTCACTTACCACTTAACTCCACGACCTTGTGGAAATTGCCTGACTAAGCACCATCCCTAGCTATAAAAGTGGACACAAAACACAGCCTGGATGATCTATTTTAAAGCATTATGCATGATGGCTGTCTGAAAGCTGCTCCTCAGCCATTCCAATACAGAAGGAAGCCATACTGTACAAAAACCTGCTAGTGGTAGCCAGAGTAATTCTCTGCACCTACAAGTTTCCAAAGGCACCTCATACTGACCTACAAGACACTGTTCTGCAAAAGAACAAACACACAGCCAAATAAGAAGAAAAATGCATGTATACCAAGGTACATAAATCTCTGAAGGATGCTGTATAGTGACCTTTTACTGAACCACATGCGGATTAGCTCTGCTGTATTACTCAGATGTCTTGAATGAATCCCCTTCTGGAAGATCATTGCACAGAAAACAAATAAAAATGATTTAAATAAAAATATTAGGTTTTGGAGTATTACTTCATCTTTCCCAAAACTATTCTGTGCACATCCACGTGTACCAGACTGTCCTGAAAGATAGGAATTGATCTCACCTTATCCCTTTTTTGTTGCTGTCAAGGTATTTTTAATCACTTGTCTAACATTATTAGTCTTTGTGTTTTCTCTTGTAAGACCTATTCAAAGTCAAGGCTTCCTTGTGCTCCGTGTGTTTGAGTGGGCCAGTTCCCTCCTCGGCCAGCCCCCATCTTATCCTTACTCTGCTCAGGCACATCCACAGATCACAGTCACTGCTCCCATGGTCAGCAGGCCCTGGGCTTATTCAGGCTTGTGGGTGTTCTTCTGAAGTCACCAATTTGGCTTTCAGGCTACGCTTTCTTCTCTGCTCCCACCTCTGCTCTTGTCCCATACTGAAGTCTGCCCTTTTCTCCTCCTCTTCTATCAGGCAGGACTTGCAGGAGTGTATACACTGTGCTGAAGAGTTGTCTGGTTGGTCACTGCAGGCAATGCCTGAGAGAAAGGGATATTTCAACCATGTTTAGCACCTGGGAAACTGGGGCACAAGATAGATAGACTTGCCCTGGGTCTAACACGAAGATGGAAGCTGAACCTAGATTTGAATCCTACCTGAGACACCACAGCCACAGAAATATCTTACTGCATCTCAATCTGAATGCCATTATCTTTACTTTTTTTCTTCCCTTATAGATAACAGCTGTAATTAGTTTACAGCATTTAAAATACACTGAAATAGAAATCCAGTAACAAGTTAACACATTGCCTGCATCTCTCCCTCAGTGCACAGCAATTCCTAGAGTCGCAGTGATCACCAACATCCAGTGCCACAGACAATACCATGTATTGTCAGTAAACACTTTAAAAGCAAAATGGGACCTCATCAAATCCTTGTACTATTGATACAGAAGTTTTCCTTCAGAAAAGCCAACTCAATCCCCCAGTGCTCATGCACCTGTGGAGTGGAAGTTTTTTACCCGCTTACATTTTGGCGCCTTTCATCTCAACTTCTCTCTGAAGTTGATCATCCCTGTGGTGCCTAAATGAGAGATGACAGTGAACCCATGGGGAAAATAAGGTTGATGAAATGCAAAGCAGCCTTGTTTATGCCGAGTCTGTGTGCAAAGTGCATTTCAAACTTCCTTGATTTTTCAGTAATAACCAGTGTTAGGGAGGATGGGCCAAGCCAATATTTGCATTTGATATTTTTGAATATCTCATCTTTTTCTTTTTCCCTTGGCTCACTGAAGCACAATTATTACTTTTTGTTTTATTTGACTTGAAGATGTGAGTGATAACTAAAGCTCTGCAGGCAATGCAACTAGCATCTTTGGGGTCTGCAGATGGGAGAGGAAAACAGGCTGGACAGGGTGGGTTTGGGCAACCCCTCCTTTCAGCCTACAGGAGATGAATGTCAGCTGCTTGGATTTGGAGGCATGTTGCTGTGGGAGCCTCACACTGATGCTGTCAGTGTCATATTCCTGTTCCCCATTGAAAAGAATTACTTGACTTTGAAGTATTATCATGGTTGCTCCTCTTTAAAACAAATCTCCTGTCTTCCCGAACAAAAGCCATGGGCTGTGAAGCACTGCTCAGGGTTGGCCACCTCCAGGCAAGGCTGGGGAGCAGCCAGCAAAACCCTCTGCCATACGCCGAGTCCAGCATGCATCTGGCCAGGGTTTTGCCAGTAAAGAGCCAAACACTGCTCTGTCTGGAGCACTAGCATGCCTGGGCCTTCACTGGCCTGAATAAGCACAATGTAAAACATTACCTGAAGGAGACAGGATCAATAAATAAGTCACTCAATATTTCACCTTAGAAGCATGACTGGAGAACCCATCTGCAAACCCAAACAGATCAAACCCTCTCAGATATAAATCTGTGACATCAGTGAAATGCACTGAGTCAGGCAGGAAAGCACAAGAAAACCCTGTCCTGTTGATAACATGACATTCTGCCTTTGCTCCTCATATTGCATTAATGAGGAGGGGCAGGCTTCCTCCCACTGTATGCATGGAGGGAGTCTTGCTAATTTTTCCCATCTAGCATTACAAACACAGCAAAAAAGGGAGGGTGAGGCAGCCATCAGGCACACACAATAACACACTTGCAGCTCTTAGGCTCAAGGCCTCCCCACAGCGGTGGCTCCGTGCTTATGAACACTCCAAGTGCATCCCTAATGATTTCGCCCAGCCATAGCTCTGCTGCTGGTTATCAGGCACCATGGTGGACCTGCTGCCCTGTTATGCTACTGAGAACTACCAGAAACCTGTGAACAGAGCCTCTGGTCGGATCTTCATTGTCTTCACTATAATTGTGAAGAAGAAGAATAGGAATTTCTTTCTGCTTTGTAATAAGCAAAAAGAAACCCAAAGGACAGGTCTACAGCTCCCTTGGGTCACCAGAGCAGAGGAATGAATCCAGTACGTCCCCAGCACTCCCATGGCTCTGTTTCTGCTCCCACTATCCTCAGCTCCCCTTCCTCTATTTCAGGCCCTGCAGAAAACAGGGTCCCTGAATGGGCAGAACTGGCAAAATGAAATAGGTAGTTCCAGTTTTAGAAGATAGCTCTGTCCCCCTGGAGCTATATTTCCCTTGTTCCTGTTGGCATTTCCTTTTTTCTCCCCAAGCTGGCCTAAGCAGCTAGTCATCACTGAGATCTAGTCCCATATTTCTTCTGCCTGTGTCACAGTCAGGTGCTATAAGGTTGTCTATGTGAGTGTGGCAGCTCCAGGCTCCCTGTTGTCCCCAGAGCCAGGCAAGCTGCATCACAGCTGGCAGGGAAACCACAGCCCAGCAATGGGAACAGCCTTGAACTCGAGCCCAGTACTACAGGAATAACCCACATAACACCCCAGGCTGTGTAGTGCAGACAAGTACACCAGGAAGTAGTATAGCCAAGAAAAGTAGTACAGCCATAGCCTAATTGTCTTCTCTGCATGAAGCTGAAAACAGAATGCTACATTAATATCCCAGTGTGCTTTGCTGGTCTAAGTTCCATCCAAAATAAGAGCCCCATTTTGCTCCAAACCACGCAGGCAATTCTTTGCTTGCAATGCAAACTAAGTAAATCCTGCTTTAACTTTCTACATTAACAACTCATTGATCATCAACCAGGCATGAGAAATATCAGCTCAAGCTATAAATGCTCATGAAATTTATGGTCAGAGAATAGTATAAAGAAAACCATACCAGAGCTGTCCCTCGAGGGTTCTGGTACTGCCTGCTGCCTCCAGTAGTGGTGCAGCACAGACCTCTGCTCCTCAACTGAAAGGCAACCCTGTTCACTGGGCCATGGTGCAGGCTGTTTTCTCCTGGCACCAATGGGGAACACCATACTTCCTCAGTTTGTTGCACTGACTTCCAAATACATAGCTGTAGAAATAAACTATGGCCCTCAAATTTTGTGTGAATGAGTGTAAATCATTACTTCAAGCATGAAAGCTGCAAACCTGCTTATAAGATTTATTATTGTCAAGCTGGGCAATTACAGCATGGAGTCAAGTTTGTGTTTTAATAAATGAAGTACCAAAGCTCTTGCCAAAAGAAAAGAGGAAGAAAGAATTAAGTCAAACTTAATCTGATCCAGATGGGCTGCACCAGGTTGTCCCCAGTGTGGCACTGGTTTGATAAGAGAGCCAGGTTTTCCGCTGCCCCGCTGCCTGCAGAGATGACACACTGCAGAACCCAACCACAAGAAGATGCAATGGGGTTTTAAATGACACAAATTAAAAATTAATTAACTCTTTGGGTATTTGTTGTGTGATGGGTTTGTGCTCGGGAGATTAAGTGTCAGCAGGGGGGCAAGCAGCAGAAATAAGCTCTGCTACAGCCCCCAAAATGGCAGGAGTGGGGAACAATACAGAACCAGCTGGTGGTGAGAGGCTCCAGCACAGCTTAAGGAAAGGTGACAATATCCTCTCTGACTTCCTAAATTTGTAAATGAAAACCAGCGAGACCTTCTGCCAAAGGAACTGAACTGTGTGAGAGATACACTATGTTCTGTACTTTCTTTCCCTCCCAAACAAGTGCAAGAGAAATATAGAAGCACCTTCATCCATCCGATGCTTCCCACTGAGAAACAGAGCTTAGTTTGCTGTATTTCACTGCTCCTCCTGCACAGACGTACCCAGCCATGTCCTCACAGTCAGGCACTGCTAAATGCCGGTTTAGTCCCTTGCCTGCTCCCACAGATCTGGTGTCTCCACCTGCAATTGTGTTCTGGGTCAGCCTTCCCCCAGGATCGGGCAGAGTGCTGCTGCTGTCCAACTGCTCACATAATGAGGAGCTTGAGACCAGGCCAGAGATCCAGCATCTGGGATACTCTGTTCCTGCATTTGGTTTGTCTTTCATGGTGGAAGAACTGTGTGGACTAACCTGACAGAAACACTGCTATGGTCCTGCTCTGTCCCAGATTAAGGCACTCTCTCAAACTCAGTGTCTAATGAAGCAGCTCTTACTTCTCATCTTCCTTCTGTACTTCTTACTGAGAATGTCTCTCATAGGGGCAGCATTTTCTCATTTTCACACCCTGATCTCACTATTGACACTGCCAAAAAGATCAGCTTAGGAGCTGAGACTCCCCCACATTGACAAGGCAACTCAGCTGTGTTACACTTTGTGCTGGGTCACAGGATGGAGTCAAATGGTATCAAAACCTGGCAATCCTTTGTCCCTTGTCACCAATAAAAATCTGTTTTCTAACAATCCCACAAACAGGCAAATGATGTCCTTAACCTGGCAACTTCTGTGTAAGTTCTATCATTGCCTTCACTTTGTTTTGTAAAGTGCCCCACATCTTGCCATCATTTTCTTGTCTTTCTAGCCTCAGTATTCAGGGTCACAAGTAAATGAGACATATCTGCTTTCCATTTAAACCAGTGAGGAAATATTTATGCTGCAGGAGAATCTGTGGTTTTGCTTGCAGTGTCAGAGGAGGCCACTGAAGGTACCACAGGATGCTCCAGGGCACCTGCAGATACTGCCTGGCCTGGATCAACTTCTTTGTATTCCAGTGGCTGGCAGCAAGCCACTAATTGTGTTTGAAGTTTTTGCCTTCAGTAGGTGCTTTCACTCCACTGGAGCCCAGCATCATGGTGGGGAGAGGAAAGGAAAACAGAAAGGCATTACCAGTGTATACCCAGTGTTCTGACATCCTAGTTAAGTTCTAAATTATAGTTTTTAATTACTTGGCATGATTTATTGAGACAGTGTCTCAAGGTCATAAAGCACCAAAGTGACACAACTTGCCTGACAGCTTGAATCTCTGCACTGAACTGCTCCCTTGTCTTCTGCTCTGTCATCCTCCTTGTGCCTCCTCCCACACTATCCAGCATCAATGTGGTTGGAAGGGATCAGACTTAACACTAAGTAGCTTTGGGGGCTAATTTGGTAGATCTGAGCCACAGTTGTAAAGTGAAAGATTTGGGGATAGTAAAGCTGGACTGAAGGGTTGGGTTCCAAGGAATGTATAACACAGGTCTACCATAGGAGCAGTTAAAAGCAGTCCTGTTGCTGCCCCTGTGATAAAGAGGTAAGAAACCCAGACAGCTGCTGTAATGCCCCTCATGCAGCATGCCATGGCCTGTTGGGTGCATGAGGGAACAGACCTGCAATCCACTGAATTTGTCCTGCGCCAGCCTAAAAATCAGCAAGAGGATGGTTAAGGCCTTGCCCAGGGCTATTCTGCCTGTAGAGAACTCACTGATTTAAGTGTACCACAGGAGCTGCCTTGCTTTGCACCCAGTGCATAATGATGTGCTGCTGCCCTGCCAATTAAAGCTGCTAATACTCTTCATGCCGTTGGGAAGGAATGTGTGCCCTTCCTGTGGCAAAACAGTGCAGGGTGCCAAAGAAGAGACACTGGAATCCAACCCTGATGCATTTTAAGGCTTCTATAAATAATTAAGGGAGCTCATTAATTAATAAAAAGAAAGTGAAATTGAAAAAGCAGGAGGAGAGGGGCAATGAATACCCACTGGGGGATAATACGGATGTCCTACACTGCAGCTTACACAGACTGAAGTCTTTTAGGGAGGGCAAAAGTGGCTTTGTGGTTTGAGCTAGAGAAACAAACCTTAGCTGGAAGGAAAAATCTTCTGGGAATAACACAGCTACTTCCTAAATCCAAGTTACACTTGGGAAGATCTTTCAAGATTTACACACTCAAGTGCAGACAACATGGGATATATACAGATGTATCTGTGTATTTCTCAAACAGGAGATGTAGCTGGTGCCTGAGGTTGGCTTGCACCAACATGTCTTTGGGGAAGAGATAAAATACAGCAATGCAGAGAAAAACATCTTTCATTAATTAGATCATTATTGGTCTCCTCTGGCTCAAACATGGGCAGCTTTGAAACCCTGGCTGCTATCAAAGGAAAGAGCTACAGAAGTTCCACAAAGACAGAAAGAAACAATAAAGTCTGATAACATCCCAGTGGGTTAAGAACTGGAAGAGTACACTGAGTGCAAGCAACTAATTACAGCAGCTTTGAAATCAGCAGCTTAAATCTGTGCTAAACAGCAACACGGTGCTTTGGGCCACAGCTTCAAGCACAGAGAAGAAACGTGACACACGCACACAGAGACAAGTCATTCCACAAGGGAAGCAGGAAATTGGAGGTGCAGCTGAATGCTTGTGAGCACACGATTGCCCAGTGGTGGTTTGCAACTGCATATTTCACATGCACAGTTACCTCCTTGCACCCCTGCCTGCATGTTCTTGTATGGGATTTCAATGCCCATCTGAGTATGACCTTGGTATCTGAAAACACACAACTTGCCTGAAGTGCTGAACCAACACCCAGTAAGCATCAGGGTTTTGAACAGGTGAAAGGGCTGGTTTCTCTCCTGTTACTGACACACTGCCTGACACAAATTGGTACTTCGCTGCTGATGACTTCTCATCTCCTGAATATTCCCCTTGGAAGCTCTGGCATGCAGCTGGTGAGCCGTGCAGCACAAGTGAAGGGAGAGGAGATGTATGTCTACCCTACAGGAGGGAATGCAGAGGAAAGGTATTAAATGAGGTTGAAGCCTGTGATCTTGCCAAATCAAGAAAGTGGAAGGTAATAGAGGCAGCTGTGCTAAAGGGCTATCTTTTGCTGTCAAGCAGCCTGACATTTGCTCTGGTTTCAAATACTTATAATCTGTTGTGAAATATCCTTTGGATTTTCCTGTCAGCAGCTCTGCAGGGATGCAGGGTGCATGGCTGGGAGGACAGGAGGAACATGCATAAGGCCATTCAGCCTCTGCTGCCCACCCTGCAGAGCCTGCCCAGGGCTGGGACACAGCCTCCATGGGAAAGAACCTTCCTTCTTCAAACTCGGGCTACAAGAGCCTCCACTGTGAAACACACACCATGTACATTTGATGCAAAATGTATTTAAGCAAAGAGAAAAGCAGTCAACAGTAAGATTTCAGGTATAAAGACAATTATTTCAGGTAAAAAGATTTATTTCCTACTGTACAGCCTGCATGGCTCTTCACCATGATAGATATTTAATAACACCCAGCCAGTTGTATGCAAATAGTAAAGAAGTAATTCCCAGTGTGGGGCCAGTACAACCCTCATTTCTACATTTTCCTCCTCCAGTGTAAGACTCAAAGCTAGAATAACTTTCGAATCTGCTCCACCATCAGGTTTTAGTGCTCTGACTCCACTGTGCTGGCACCCCATGCTCCCAGAAAATTATACTAATCCTAAAATATGTGTCTGATGTAATGTCTGTAAGTAAAATGTTGGGGAAAGGGGTTGGGGCTTCTTTGTGTTACTAGCAGCCTGCCACGCCTTCCACGAAAGAGCAAAAGAAGGGAACAGAACTTGAAGAAATCATGCTAAAGAACGGATATTAGTTGCAGAAAAGTTACTCATTACTACTCCACAGTAGTAATAAAAGTCTGCATAAATGTAAGAACTAATGGATGAAATAATAATTAAAAAAAGATATTGTCACCTGGTAGGGGAAAAATCCCTGTCCAAGGCTGCAATGATTTATTACTGTAAGTAATCAATAGCAATAGGTCTGTATCAGTTTTACACCTAATTTAAACTTTCAGGTCTCAATGTACTCATTAAATAATAGAATAGATTTACATATTTTAATTATATTTTATGGATTCTGAACATAATGTAATTTAAAGAGTTTTTCAGGAAAGATTACTAATGAACAGGGCAGCCCGACGTTCTGTACAGGCATTGTACGTGCAGGACTTCAGTGTGGCACGAGCTCAGCCCCTGATCTGAGCAGCAGTGGGGTCACCTACACCTATAACCATGTGCAGTGAACAACTGCCTGCACTGAAATGAGGAACCAGAGGGCAGAGTGAAGGTGCAAGCCTTTTGGCTTTTAGCTCGCACCCAAGCAACCAGTTACACCAGGAATACATCAAGACATGGGCTCAGAAAAGCCCAGCCCAGCTGTGTTCACTGAGCAGGACTGTGTGAAACACAGAAAAGCTGTTTCAGGTCTTGTGCCAAGGACCTGTCAAGGTGATATCCCTTAGCCCAAGGGCCACTCCTGTGTACATTCAGGTGTGCTGTGTGTTTTACAAGTGGGATACTGAGCTCTGGAAGAGGGGAACAAACCTGACCCAGGTCCCAGAGCATGTGAGAACAGAGCCAGGACAGGGCTCTCTACTCTTCTTATCCAGTTATTAGGCTGAAAGAACGATTTCAGAAAAGGCTGCTGTGCCCAAAACTGCTTTTTGAACCACATCAGACCAGCTAATAGAAGATACTAAATCTTTCTGCAAACCTCGAGTCTCTCACATCCTCAAATAAACACAACTCTAACACCATCACTATTGCTTCTACATTCAGGAATAACCTATCAATAAAATGCAGCTCCCTCAAACCAGGGTCACACCTCCTGAAATAACATCCCCATGAGCCTCAGCTTCCTTCTGAAGACAGGAAGTAAAAAAAGATTTGAAATAAAACCTGAAATGCAAACATAGAGGAAAGGAGGTCAGCACTGCCAGCTCTCTTGACTCTACTGAAGATCTTTAATACCTCATGTTTCCTTCACAGCTTCAGCTGTTTGGTCTTGTGAGCAAAGAAATAGAGTTTCTAGTCCTGATAACTGTGGAAGAAAAGCTGAAAATGTATCTGTTAACTGCTTTGGACTGTTGCACATCAAATGGTCACATACAGTAAGATTTTTTCCTACTATTACAGTCTGATTAGACCTTGTTCTGCAGAACCCATCACTGTAATAAACTGCACAACTTGAGGTTAGTAAATTCTGTAAATGTTTCCTTTGATGTTGATGTATTCTCTGTTCACCATACAGTATCCTGTCCTTCTAGTTATGGAATGCTGTTTTGGGAGTGGCAACTAGTGATTTAATTAATCTGATATCTTCTACGCTCATTAACTTTTTCTCTATAACATAACAAGTTTATTTTCATGGTTCAATAACACCTTGTTCTTGGTCCTAATATCTCTTCCCCTGAATATGCACAGAGGTGACAGTTCAGTTTCACCGATTTTCCCAAAAAGAAGGATTTAAAATCAAGTGTAAAATACAACTAAACCACAACAAGGGGAGGAATTCCCCACAAATCAGCCCGTGGTGGCTGAAACTGAAATCCACTACAAGGAATTCCTAAGAGAACAAGCAGCACAAGAACTGTACAGATTTCAGTGCTGCTCGTGTTCCAGCTCTCTGCTTGGGCAACCTCACTGTTATACAAGTTCCACTACAAGAGAAAACATTAATGCCTTCTAACACACACCTTAGTCAACCAAAGTCAGTCCTAGGGTTACAACTATATCCACTAGCAGATCAGCTATGCTTAAACATCCTACTAGTTAAGACTGTGTCAGCCTTGACCTCTAGGCAAGGTCTTTCCTGTTCTAGCTTAGCCCTACCTTCAAACCATAAATCAAGTTTCATTATCTTCTCTGAAGAACCTGAATACAGCACTTTGCCATTACTGACCATGCTGTTACCACCAGAAACTTGTCCCCAGGATCTCATCTCTCAGATGGCATCCCTGTTCCCTTCAGCCTTGGCTCCAACTCCAGCTCTCGCTGATGTTTCTGCATTTGCTCAGTAAACACATCAGGTTCTGTGTAATGTAAAACATGAGCATCTCCTACACTGATAAAATTACTTCTGTGCTTACACAGCTACTTAATTCCATTTTGCCATTGATTTGTCATTTTAAAGTTAAATAATAAACATGGATTGTAGCCAGGATACTAAGTGTTGCTTTCTCCCCCTCTAGTTTTTGGTTTATGTGTTTATTTACTGATAGATTTAAGTACTCCCTATTGCATTTCACACATAATCTGGCAAATCCTGAGGATTTACTTTCACAATTGATTAGAAAAGTCAATGTGCTACAGATAGGATTAAAATGGGAAATATCTAGAAGCCTTGATGGAATCTATTTATGACAACTATCTCCACTAGACTCTCCAGCCCTTAAAAACCTGTGTTGTGTGTCAACATTGTGATGACAGAACCATTTCCTATTACAGGTATTATGTCAACTAAAGAAATATACTTGCTCAGTTGTCCATTGTGGGAGGGCCTTGGAGGCTTCTCATTTGGTCAGCACATGGGAAAATATCAGTGCTTTCCATTTGCTGGTAGCTTTCTTCTCCTCAGAACAGCACCAGACAGGCTGGGAGGCACTGCTGAGGCACTGTCACTGTTGTCACTTCAGTAATCTAAATTTTAAAATCCTGAAAATGGCAACGTGTGACATTTTGTTTTTTCCTTTTTTGTTCTAGCTCCAAACCATGTCTCACTTCTTCAGTTTTAGTTATTTTTAAATCAGTGTTTAGAATTCTGAATGCTTTTCGATAGGGCAAACTGCTTTTTAGCATTTGAATTCCCTGTCAAACGGTGAACCTGGTTCCTTCTCATCCACTCCCACAACCAAAACCAAACCAGTTATTCACACACAGCTCACTCTACAGTGGAATAATTTTCCAGATCATGAAATTTCAGTGCAGAGTGATAAAAGACTTAGGCTCATGTCAGAGAGCAGATTACAGGGCAGCCTGGAGAAGAGAATTACATCTACTCCTAATCCCATTCTCCTGGGACTGGGATCGCTCTCACCAGCCTTCACTGGTGCTGCTAGATGGTGAAATGCCATTCTGCTGCACAGTGCCATCAGGGGTTCCAATACCCAAGAGGCTTTGTTTCGCTGTTCTTAGTGAATTTAATGCCAAAACGTGGGGGCAAAGGAAAGCCCCCATGGCTCATGCTGGGGCTGAGGAATTCCTGAAGAGGACAAGGCATTGCTACACTATTAGGTGACCACTGGAATTTGTAGGACAGTCAATACTGATTGACCTTGCCTGTAGGACAGACAGGAGAAGTGAAGGTAAAGCACTCTTTGTGTGTCTCAGTGCTAAAGTCATACAAAAGCCAGAGACGGACAATGCACAGAGACCCCTACGAGTCTGAGGCACTGGAAAACACCCCAATTAAGTAAGAATTACCATCCCCATTAAGTGGCAGCCATCACTGCTTAATTGCTACCCAGGGAGGTATCCTGATTGAGAGCAGATGAAATTTAGCACATCTTAGGCAGTAGGCTATTGCTTGGATGCAAAGGAAAGGAAAACCAGAAATACAAGGCTAAGGCATTTCAGCCTAAAGCTGGAGGTGTTCATTTTTGCTAGATAACACAGGGCAGAGCTGGGGCTCCACTGAATTGGGGTGTCTTTCTCTCCTCATCCATAAAGTCAGGGTCTTGCAGGGACTGGGGCTGTCACATCCCTGTTTTGCCATTTGTTTGCTCCCAAGCGGGGAAGGAGAAGAAGTCCTGCTCCAGGCGGACACTCAACCCAGCCCGGGCTGGACTGTCGTGCTGTGGCTCTGCTTTCTCTGCAGAGCTCAGGGCAGCTCAAAAGCACCTTGAATCAAGCCCACTTTCCTACTCTCAATCCTCTGGCCTCAATGAAGACTATGGCTTTGTCAAGATAATGTGACACCTTTTTTTTTTTTATTTTTCCTAACCCAGAAATTCCTCTTTCTTTGGAAGAGCTTTGACCTTTAAATGAAGATGCATGCCAAGAAAAATCCAGGGCTTGTTATCAAGACAATCTGTGGCACAGGCTGTGTGGTAATGTCCTCCCGAGGTGATGAATCGGATCTATCAGTGTCTAGATACTAAGGCCTTTTTTATCCTTGCAAACTTGGCTTTCCAAATCTTTAAGCCTGATCAGAGATAGAGGCACTACAAGAGCTTACTTAAATCTCAGCAAGCCAAAAAGAGGGCAAGGGGGAGAAAGCTCACATAAAATAAAGAACAGCACTTTTTAAAGATAAAACATAACTCTAGGTACAATGAAAGCCTTTAGAGAACAGAAGAGATCTTTGTCAGGAATGTATCTCATTTAAACCCATTGTTTTACTGCATGCTTTGCAGAAAGCCAGCCATTTATCTTGCCTTTTTTTTCCCCCCTTTTCTAATGCCAGTTTCCATTTCATTAGGAAATGAATCACTGATGAGGTGCTAGTCCTGTCTCCCTGCAAGCAGACCTCAGAAACAGGGGGGTCAGGAAAAAGAAAATTACATATATAGTCTTACAACCCAAAACCTGAATGTTTTTACAAGTACAGTTTTATATATATTGTGCTGCACTACGGATAGCTGCTGCTTAGGGTTTATGGCATGCAGGCAAATAATTCCAAGTCAGAGTACCTATGGTTAGATACCTTCAACATGTGTTAAGGCCCAACAGGAAGAAATTTTCAAAGGGAAAACCAAAGGTCAGAATTCCTAGACTTCCATACAATTTCCCCTGTGGGTGCTGTGAGCTGAACCTGCCTGGTCCACAGCACGTTGCTGAAACACTGTACCATGTCCCAGGAAGCTCAGAGGGATCTCTCTCATTTTCACACTTGGTGTACTGCACACACATTTGTTTGTGGAGTTATATGCCCAGACAAGGAGACAATCACGTTTCTGTAGCTTGAGTACCCCTGTGATAAGGCATAATGCTGTTGTGGGGTTGCACAGAGAAGCAAACTCCCAGCAAAGCCACATCAGCCTGAGTTTGACCTTTCATTCAACACAACGTGGATCAGGGTGTTTTCTGTGCATCACAGCTGCACAGTGAGCACACACAAGGTGTCAAGTACAGTGCAGTCGACACCCAAACATCCTTAATCTGATGATCCCTGAAAAGCCAAGTCCTGACCCACACAGCAGTTCATTTGGGCTGCTTCAGGTATTCCACAGAGAGAAGAGGGGGGACATTGCTTTCCTACCCTCTGCATGAACTCATCCACCACTCTTGATTGTACTGGCGTGACACACAAACCAAACTTGTTGCCAGAAATACCCATCTTCAAGCTTGAAAAATGTGTTTGTTTTTCCCAGCAACAGCAGTCTAATAAAACACACTTCTCCCCACTCTCCTTAGTCTCTTTCATATCCTCTGATGATACTTTACGTTACTACCATGCTGCTGTGTGAACCTTCACAGCTTCCAGCTACATTTTTGTTAAATTTCACTTGGATAACCACAAAAGAAAACAAAACGAATTCAGAGTTTGCAGAATCTTGTCCCTCAACTTGATAAGCTTCAGGTGCATAATGCACATATTTATTTTACACCATTTGATACTTCCATTTAGTAGGCATGTAGCATTTAGCAAAGATACACTGGATATGTATGAAGCTCATATGAAGCACATGAATAGGACTCACCACTTTCATTCGTGCAATCAAAAAGCTTTGAAGACTGCTGTACTGGGAGGTTGATCAAACTCCTGCACAGCTACAATTCCCACAGAGGCTTCTTATTTTGAAGATCCAGATTTACTGAGCAGCGGACAAATCCAACAGCCTTCTGAGTTTCTCCCTTTCTTCACTCCTAGGAGAAAGCCTTCTTCACATGATGTAAGCTAAAGCCTAAGATCATGCCGAAACCCCGATTACTTACAGAAGCACAAAAGTAAACCCACCAAGTCAGCCTTCAAACTAAACACTATCCCACCTTCTGCTTCTCCTGGAAAGTGCTTTTGCTTTTCAAATTGCTTTTTTACTTGTTCTATAGTGAATTGGTTTGTATCTCAAAGCTACTTGTAACCAAAAAACCCTGTAATACTGATTATAACGCTGCACTGCCTGCCTCTCCATTGTCCTGCTGGTCCTTGTTTTCTGTTCTGAATAAAGCATTTCTAGGTCAGAGACAGTGATACAGTCATAGAATGGCTTAGGTTGGAACGGATCACCTATTTCCAACCCCCCTGCCATGGGCAGGGACTCCTCATCCTAGACCATGTTGCCCAAGGCTCTGTCCAACGTGGCCCTTGAACACTACTGATGGGGCATGTACCACTGTCTTTCTGTATTCTTCATGGCGATCAGGTTTTCTCCCCTGTGTTTCTGTATTTGTGTAACTCTTAGTGCACAGCATTTTCAGTAATGAGTTTGTACGTTTTTCCTCATGGCCAGTTTTATTTCCTCTGTTCCTGTTTTCCCTCCTTTGTATTGGAGCAAAGGAGGAAACCTCAAATGAACTGTGCATCAGTCCACTGATGAAGTGGAGTACCTTTCCCTGCAGTAATTACCATTGCCTAAGCTATACCCAAGCACAGCAAATCATTTTTATGTCTCTATGCTCTGCAACTTGGAGAAAGAAGCCCTAGTCATAGGCAGACAGCATATGAATTGCCAGAAAAATCCCAGCTTGTGTACAGATCATTTATAACCCAGCCAGCCCAGTGCTTGCAGAGGGTTTTGCCCACTAAACATCTCATCAATCATTGACTTACTTTAAGAAGATAACAATAATTTCAAAGAGGTGAGTGGGATTGGCCTGGATCATTATGTTCTCCCTCTAGGGCAGGGAGTTAAAAGTTTTAATTTTCTTTCATCAATCTTAAGTCATCACCCAGGGCTAGAGCCTGATGTTTGACTTCCACTAGTAGAAACCTTAGGTAAGGTGACATCTCAGCACTCTCCACAGAGGGCTCCAGTGAATGCTACTGCACTCGTACACAAATCTGTATCTTCAGATGACTATCACCCTGCACAAAGCCCACTGTGGGCTCAAGGCCTTTAGGCCTTTAGCCACCAGCAGCAGAGCCCACTGCCTGTCTGCTTGTCATGGGTTTACAAGGAAAGAGAAGGGGGCAGGGAGATGTCATTTTTGTTGATCAGGACTTTCCCAACTGGGTCTGTGTGACAGGCATTATACAGCACAGCCATAATGAGTTCAGCACGGCTTTGGTAGCCATGGATTCACTGCACATGTTCTGTAGAGCTGATCTGTTCAGGAAACACATCTGGGGTTTCCAGACATCTGGCAATCCAAGCTATTCCTCCAAACTGACATTCAGGAGCCTGAATAATTGTTCTAATCCTTCAAATCTAGGCAGAAAAACAAAATATGGCCCCATAAACTCAGATGTACTGTACTCGGGGTGGAAGAGTTACTCGCTCTCTCAGCATGTCATGCGGTGGTGTGTTGCTTTCTCCCCCATCACTCCAGGACTGCATCCCTCTGTGCACCTCAGTCCCACTTGGTTTGCTGTTTCACTGGCTCTAGAGCAACAGTGGGCTTTTTTGTTACCTTTATGTGATAGAGGACCCTGAATCCTTGTTTATAGCTGATGCTCTGATGTGCCACCACACCAGCCACAACCACCATAGCCCAGAGCTAAGCATTTTTTCTTGCAATTAATCTAATGGTTTTTCCTTTTACAAAATTTGTACAACCATTTAATACTTTCCCAAAACATGCTAATTATTTTTTAAAACTGCTGAATATTTTATATGACTGATTTCCAGCACATGCATTGTTTCTTTATTATTTTTTATGAGAACTGACTTGGTTTTAGCCAGCTGTAGGCATTCTTTGTATTCCTGTCAAGAATGGAGGATCTTTCTCATCGGACCCGTGCAGAAAATTACATACTGGATGTCCCCTACAGCCCATAACCTTATGTAAAAAAATACAACAAAAGGCTGAGACAAGCAGAAGGCAGTAAACAGGGAAGCTCATAAGGCACAGCTGGGAAAGAAAAGTATTACAGAGACACCATTGTGGCTTACCTGGAGTTCCCAAGAGTTTCAGAGGAATCCTGGCAGGAAGAAGTTTAACACAGTCACAGATGTGAGACGCTCCAAGCCTGGTATGTCAGCTTTGAGCTTCCTCATGGTGTGTTTCATGCTTTCAACCTAGAGAAGAAGATACCATATTAATATATGAAAGGACAAATCAACTTGGATCAGGCAGTGTCAGAAACCTGGTTACTAACAATTTGACATGTTGCCAACAGCTTGTTGATAGCACATTGTACCAGCTATGCCAAGAACCACTTCTGTAGGCAAGAGGAAAATCAGGGCACCAAGTTCATTGCTTTCTTAATCCATCTACTGACACTGCCAAAGAGAGTCCTGCCTTTAGGACCAGATTTAGTGAGGTTTTCCAAACAACTTATTTCCTATGTGCCACACAAGGCAACTGAAGTGACAGACTGCAGACAGTGCAGGAGTGAGCAAATCAGTCAGGTCTTGAAGCACCTTTCACAGCCTCAAAACAAGATCCATGTTTTCTGGTGATCTTTGCAGATACTGGACTTGCTGGCAACTGTGCCCAGGAATGCAAACACAGATGTGATGGAAGGAAACTCCTGCACTGCAGAATCACCACCAAGCACCAGCTACTACAGGGGCACAGGCCTTGGAGGACTAATCTTCCCCAGCTACTGCTTAACTAAAATTTAGTACCCTATTGAGGATACAGAATTGAGTTATAGTTGAATAGGAATATCACAGAGTATTGCAACTAAAGGTATTTCAATAAAAAGAAATTCAAGCTAAAGAAAATACTTTTTAAAGGTATGGATGTATAGAACTGGTGTTTCTACCCTTTACACACTGATGAGATACGCTCCTTATAATCTAATATCAAACTATAATGTTTTAAGACTACATTTATATTTAGCTGCTTACCCAGATATTCTTGTAAATTAAACTGAAGCCCTAAGAGATACTTCCCTTCCTTTTGTTCTTTCCTCTCTAATTAAACTGTGGCACTAATTATCTTATGGGCGGAAACAGTCTATAGATTGCTGCTGCTTCAAAAACTCAACTGCTGCTCCTGCTACTCTCTTACCTTCTGAGTATCTCCATTCAGTCAAAAAAAGCAACCTGAAACACCACATAAAGGCAAGCAAGACTGCCCTAAGCTCTCTCCTTTTCTACAAGTTCTCTGCCTCCCCAGTTCTCAGCTGCTTCCTATCACTACCAAGTCCCAAAGTTTGCTTCATGGTTATCCTTGTTCTACGGCACTTCCCTGAACTACAGACGCACCTCTGCTCTAAAAAGCATGACTGTTTCCTGAATAACACAACTCAAGTTATTAGGATCTTCTCTTGTAGCCTTTATGCAGATGAGTAGTCTACCTCTAGTGTAATCCCATCTGGAGTAACTCAACAGCAGCTGTCAATAGTGGAATCATGAATTTTTTCATCTGAGAAGATTATTGTAAAATTGGATCATAACAGAGCACTGAAAACACCTGCATTTTCTTTTAAGCATAAGCTCAATAAATGATGTTTCTAATGTTAAATCATGCAATGTTAACTCATTGCTAATGGCACGAACGTATGCTCACTTCACGAAATCTACCACATTAAGACCCTCTAAAGAGAAGGAAAAAAGGGATCTTAACGAATTTTTCAACTCATCAACTCACCATGGAGTCAACTTAAAGCATTGATTAATAGGACCCTTGCTATCCTAGCTGAACCCATAAGTAGCTTAATAAGACATAAAATATTCTGCTCAGGGTTTTTAGTTTAATACTTTTTTATTGATTTTTTTTTTTTACAAGAAAATACAAGAGCAGTGTGCATCTAAAGCAGTCTGCACGAGGCCTTCACTTTGCACATCAAAAGTAACATTCATTCATTTTGCATGTGTCACCAACCCACATGACCTTTAAACTGTTATTCAGCACGAAAATTAAGCATCTAGCAAAAAGCTCCGAAAGAAGGATTCATTAAAGAGTACCTCGGATGTGCTGCGCATTGCATCAAGTCATACACACATCTAAGGGGAAGCTGTTCACATCTCTTAACACCAGAGGTGAGGGTGACAGTCTCTTTGGTGGAGAGGAGGTTACCCTACCATCCACACTCAGGATGCAGTTGGGCATTTATGAGCCTCATGAGAACAGAGGAGTCAAATGACTTTATCAAGGTCACCCACCTATAGGGCAATCACAGCTACGGTGTCCCCGTACTCCATATGGATTTCATTCCTTGGTGCTCTGCAGCCCTGTATTACACAGAAAAACCATCATAGCTGCCACCCTCCCCAGGCCTCCTCACTTGCTCCCCACTCCAGACCCTCATCATCATCTTCCCACCACCAGCTCCCTTCTCCCCGAGGCAGTCTGACGCCCCTACTCTCAGCTTGTGCTTTAAGCACAAGACTTCCCTTCTGCCCTGCTGAGACCAGCCTCCTTGAAGCTCCTTCTCCTGAACAGGCACAATGAAATAGCTGTGTGCTTTCCCCAGCTTGAATCAAAGTGTTCAAGTTCTTCTGTTTGCTTGATTTCTGCTGGCAAGGACAAAGCTCCATTCACCTCAAAGCCACCAACCACTTCCAACAGCCCTCACAGCAGGCAGCTAGGACTGTTTCCACCTCCATTTGTCATGGTGCCCATGCTACATGGCTCTGAAGTCATTACACAGGGCAAGAGACACAGCTGCCTAAAGCACGGGACTGTTTAATGGGCAACCAGGTTATTGTTGTTCTCTATTTTATCTCACTTTGTTTTTCAGTGTCTTGCCTACAGCAAAAGGCCTAGAGTCACCACCACTGGGAAGCCCCATGATCACACAGGCATCTTCTCCATGAGTCGGAGCGTAAGGCAGGTTTCAGACACGCTTATAACATCCTGAAGAAAACTGCCTTCCCTCTGTCCAACAGTGACCCCTTTGTGACATTGCTCGGTAACAAGCATAGACTTTGCAGGGAGGGGGATTGTAATCATTAAATTGTAAATCCCTTTAAATGCAAAGATCAAAGGGAAAGTTTCAATCCAATGACACATAATTAAAAATGCAGACGTGAAGAGCTTTGATTCATGAATGCTTATGTACTTTTAAATTGTTGCCAGGGAGATCAGGGCATGAGAAAATTAAAACCCATTACGCTTCAAAAGGATAAATGATTTTCACAGCTTTCGAACATTATTTCCTGTTGTGCAGATTTTTGTGTGGTTTCACGTTTCCCCGCCCTGCCCGAGCAGATTAGGGCTGAAAAATGTTTTCCAGAAAATGTTCAGAACTCAATGAGATTAAAAGGAGATTAGTGAGGTGCCTGGATGGAGAGTTCCCATTGGTACTCAATGGCAAATGCTCGGGGCAGTTACAGAGGAACCCCACCACACACATTTTACCCTTTTACCCGTGTTTGAAATTAAGGAGCTGTGACCCTTTCATTCATTATGCTTTTTCTAATGGAGCCAGTACAATTCAATATGGTACAGGCCATAAGCCAAATCTTCCTGAAGTTAAAAGAAAATATTCCCATGGCTGCAGTGGTTTCAATCTGTTTGTTTAACATTTCTCACTTGTAAAAGTCAAAGCACTTAACTGAAAGGAAAACGCTGCTTCCTATTTCACAAATACAAAATTGAGACTTGCAAAGTGGATATGATTCTCAACCATCACATCATGGATGCCAGACTAAGTCTAGAGCTGTCAAGCTACAGCAAATACTCCCACTTCTGATCTATGGTGTCTTTCAGATCTGCCCTGCTTCAACACGTGACTTTAACACTCCCAACTGGCACCTGAGACACCCTTTGAAGTGCTTTAAAATCATCCCAATCTTACAAGAGCCAAACAGTGCTGCTTTATATTTGCAAGTGTTTAGCAGTTAATTTCTTTGTCAGAAATGCACTGCTGAAATCCATCTGTAAGTTGATGGTTACAATGACTCATGGGCAGCAGTTTCATCAGTGGCCTAAAAGTACACATGAAACCAAGAAAATCTTCAGTACTGAACTCGTGTTGCTTCTTAACCACTGGCAACAGGAAGGGTGAGGATGATCAGATGAAACCCTGAAACCTGTACTGTACACAGCTAGGTATTAGCTGGTCACTCTCCTCATCCTCTGCAGTTGATGGAATACAGGAAGATTAATCTGCAAATACTTATATATGTGACTTCAGATGCCTCCATGCCATGAGGATGGTTTTGATTTGTACGTACAAAGATGCATAGGATGAATCCCACTATTCAGAAGTGGGATGTACCTTTGGGATGAAGGAATAGATACAGCCCCAGAGGCATAGCAGCTCCAAATACACCAGAAATCCCATTCCATTTCCATGCTTTGGAATTTCAGGAGTCCACTTTTTCAACAAAGTAAGGTGCAGCTGCAATACGTCTGCATCAGGCTGACCTGCTCCTCACTCTACTGTGGCATTTTTCAGCTGCCAGTCAAGCCAACCTTCACAAAATTTTCCCCAAGGGGGAAAAGCCAGAGACAAGTAGCAGCAGACTAACCAAGCACTGAACACTTCAGCAGGCATTTGATGGTGAAAGGAAAAACCTTTTGTATTTACTTTTGAACATATGAAAACAGATATCATTTCTGCTGGAGACCAGGCTATTTCTGAAAAGTGTCTCCAAGGTGGCAGCCAGCTGAGACACAGCATAAGGGGCCATCCCCAAAATGCCCTGATGCTGCCTTTGTTACCCACTGCATGTGCTGACATAGCTCCAGGATAAGGCACCCCACATTTAATATATCACCCCTTCTTGTTATTTATTATTTCTAATGTCTGAATAGCAAACAGGACACAATGAATTTATCTTTAAGTTGGCAGCTGTTCAAGAACATTCTCATATTAGTCTTTGTTTACAGTTATTGGATCAATAATGTTGCTACATACTTCTTATTCTGCAGATTTCAGTCCAAAGGAGATTTTCTAGTCTCAGTTTCTTTGTCACACAGACCGTAACACTTAATCCATTTACGGCAAGACTGAGATCAGTAACTTGTATTTGACTAAGGCAAAAACATCTGGTGTTGACTTGAGGACTCCAAGAAGTGGAGAAGCAGTTTATTCAATTTTTTTTTTTCCTAAGTCTCTTACTTTTTCTGTGAATTTGGGCATAACGCCACCATCGGCATGTTCTATGTGAAACAGCAAAACCTCTCCATGTCCAAGCACCTGGATCCTCTCGTAAGTTTGGCTGTTAAACACTATCATCTTCCACACACCCCCTGCAGAATAACTGTCCTGTCTTAAGGGAGCAAGAGACCAACTCCTCTAGTTTAAATGAGCTCCTGATTCATTACTGACATCAGCTTACATCAGCTGTTTGGCCTTGAACCTGGCAGTGTTGTAAGAGCTGGTTGACAACTCCTGGATAGTGAAGTATCTCTGATCTGAGCTGCCTCCTCATTCATGTGAACACTCAAGACTTCTCCAAACTCCCCAGGGAAGGAGCTGACCACACTCCATACCAGAAGGGTTGCCTAACCTAGTTCAGGACTCTTCTGAACTCCCTGAACCCATATGCACTCAGTCTTTGGTTTAAAGGAATTCACTTAACCTAAGACGAGGTACCCAATTTCATCACTCTTTC
>NW_009925053.1:319965-333266 GCF_000696875.1 Nestor notabilis
ATATTGTTTTGCTCAGCACTTCCTGCCTTCAAAAGCAAGATGCTCCTTGTAGAACAAGGGACAAGGGCATATTTATTGCACCCCAGAGGCACCACAGGCAATCTGAGAACTACCTCTGCAGATCTGTATTGTGTTTCTGCAGCAGCAGACAAAACACAAGGTTTCTTCTCCTTGTAGTCAACTATTATGGCGCACAGTGCCCAACACTTCAGGGATTTTCTACAGTTATGTCCAACCTCCTGTCTAGTTGGGATACTGCATAAACACCAAGACTTCTTCCCACTTTATTTTCTGCTGCAAGACCTGTGATTTTGCTGTATGTATATTTGCCAGCTGCTCTATTACAAGATCAAATCTAGGATTAGAGTTCTCTGCTATTCACTGCATTTCTTTATCCCACTTGTCAAAACAGAATCAGTCTTTCAGTACCACGATGACACCTTAATATAGTGCGGATCAGGTTATGACTGACCTACAGACACAAAGAAGGAAAGGAGTAAGAAGCTCTCTTGTGCATCAGTAGGGCACTGTCCTGAGATGTGCAGATACCATTTGACTCTCCTTCCTCTTATACATATATACACGAGGGAGCTGAAGAGCAAAGACGACTTTGTTCCTCGGTACAGAGCTGAGCTACACAGCTGAGGCTGGGAAAAGCATGAAGGGAAGGAGAAGAGTTACAGCAATACCAATTCATTCCAGCATGGAACTCCTGCAATTCCAGTTTCTCCCGAAAACAGCTCTGGGCTGCAACATACTAAAAGCATGTGTGCTGTTTGCATATTGGCTTGCAAGACCAGGGAAGACAGGTCTGGATAAAACAGATGCAAAGGGCAGTTTCCTACATCATAAATCTCTGCTCAGCCACCATGCCAGATACTGAACTGTTCTGTTTCATCCCCACAGTCAAAATCTGACTCTTACCAGGACTAGTACCAGGAGGTAAGCAAGAGCAGCTGTTGTGATTTCCAGCATGCCTGAAAGCAGGGGCAACAGGAGATCTCACAGCTGAACAAAATCCTCTGCTGTTTGTTTTTATTATTGTTCTTTCATTTCAGTAGCAAAGGAACAAACTGGCATTCAAACATTCAGGCCTGCTTCAGGGACTGGTGGTATGACTTTCTTGCTCAGTTCACATTCACCCTGGTCCCAGTAATGATACCTTTGTGCCAGGCTCATCACAACTCCAAGCTCATTGCAAGACCAGGAGAAGGAAAAGGACAAAACTGATGAATTTGAATGGTTTTTATCAGTAACAGATTTTATAAACTCCTTGACTGTGTGCAGCAGCTCCAATTTACTGTGCTTAATTTGCTTTGTAGGACAAAGACCACCACAGTTTCTGATAATCTCAACAGTTTATCAGCATACTGTGGAAAGGATTATTTTAAAGCAGATAGGTAGACAGATGGCTAGTGTTCACCTTTTTTCTTCCCCACCCCCCAAGATACCTGCATATGTGAAGCAATTCTCTTCCTGAGCGCTCTCAGCCTTGCCAGAGCTAGGACCATTACAAAGGGGAAGATGAAGAGGAAATCCTCATCCAAAGATAAAAGAGCTACCAACTGCCTTTTCTGCCCTACTGGAAACTATATTGAGAGTATCTCTTCTCACCTCATAGAGTGGTTGGCAACTGAGTGTTGTCTATGTTGTGAAAGACCCCCCCAATCCACTCTTCTGTGCACTTTTCAAAAGGAAAGTGTGTTCCCCATGTTCTGCAGGTCTCCTTTACTTAACAGCTTCTTAGCAATATGCTTCCTCTGCTCAGCTTGTCCTTGAGTTGGAGTGGTCGTTTTATTCTAGGATGGAGAATGTGTTACACATATGTTTTTCTGAAGGACTGAGTTCCTAGAAGTGTATCACTGTACTGAAACAGATTCCCATTCATCTTCTGTCACTGGCTGACTGGATGGCCTCAGCCTCACCATCCGTAAGGTAGTGATGAGAACTGTCAAACAGCTCCTTGTGTGTCAGACACACAAAAGCTGGGGTTGAGCATGCTGAAGAACAGTGAGGCATGATTACTAATAGCTTGCATGATTATTCCCAAACACATGCAATCTCATAATATTGCCTTCATTTGGCATAACACTGCCTGAAAACACCGAGAGGAAAACACTGTTTTGCTCTAGTGTTTTTCTGATAACTGGAAGGGGAGATACAAGCAGAGCATCTGCACTGCCCCGGCAGACAAACAAAATCCCCACGTCCCGCAGGTAATTACCATCTCCTAATTGGGTTTGAAAACAGGAGATTTGAGTCTGAATGCATGGAGCTTGCACCAAAATGAACAATTACATGTCTGAGGGATTCAGTAGCTTCAAAACACAACAGGAAGAGACTGAAATGAGGCTGAATTGAGGCTTTACCTGTGAGTTTGCAGATAGCCTGGACTGACCTCCACTAACAAGCTGGCTTCTTTTGATGGCTGGTATCAGAATCCATACTCACCCTATTGTCATTTTTATCTGCCACTCTAGGCTCATTACATCAGTTTAACTAATGGCAATTAATATGAAAATTAAAACTGATAGCAAAATTAAGTACTTGGAAGACAGTCACTGTTCCTGCATGACTCTGGCATGCCAAATTACTGCTAAACAAAACCCCAGGAACAACCTGCACTTTCCCAGCCAGCCCTGACCCAGCCCCAGCCTTTGCATCTCTAGCACTGCTCCATTCCTCCCCACTGTCAGTTCACCCATCACACTCCAGAGCAGCAGCCAAATTTGAGAACTTTTAAGATGCTGTGACAGGTTAGTCTCTATCTTGCTGTTAACACATGCAAAGGTTTTACAGCACGGCTTACACTGCAGAGAGCACAAACAGGCACAGGCTTGCTCAACACCAATACACACCTCTCCAGAAAGTCAGGTTTTCTGCCAACAGACTATCAAAATCCTATACCTGATACAGGAAAACGCCCAGACCTGCCCATGACCTTGGAGTTTCATTTCTCTGTGGCTTGGTTCACAAAATCTCTACTTTGCCAATCCAGATGCTTAATTATTCAGAGTTTGTATAGTACCTGGAAGGCACAAGCTGTATCAGAGTTAAATTACTATCACAGACAGGGCTGTAATATCTTCCAGCCTTCACTCAGCAGCACTTTAAATGTTATTTGCCCCACCATTATTGTAACAATAGCCTCCCACACTAGATCAGCAGCAGTGTCCAAAGTTTCCACCCATGACATACAGCTTAAAACTCATCTACTTGAAATGAGCTGACAGAATTAGTATTAACCTCTATATTTTCCATTACCAAGGTACCAGACTTATATTTCACAAACATCCTTTCACCAAGGGAATATGTCAGTTTACTGATACAATATCAACATAAATCTGCAAAACTCTCTGCTGACATTGTTGATAGGGAACACAACAGAGTGTTAAACAAACTCAGCCCTCATTCCCCCAGTGCAGCTTATCTGGAGTTGCTCTGTAGAGTGGATGTTGTGATTTTATGCTGGTGTATCCAATTTTATATTGATACCTGCTGTGTATGAGTGGAGCTATAACTGTGTTGTGCCCAAGAGCTATCCTTACTATGCACTGACTATGCTGTAACTACCTCCATCGTATACTTATAAATGGTTCCAAGCAGTGAAATAAAATCTGTATTGATCTAAAGAACATTTTATTGATTAAAGACTGCAGAAGAAACCACATGAAATGCAAGCCTGTTATTTAACAATGTCTTTCCAGTACCTGTGTTGGAAATACAGGAACATGAGGCTGCTAAAGTCTTTATCAAATGGCTCCCACTGAAATTCCTGTAATGATACAAAGTCAAATCACTAAGCTTTGGGTTCCCCTCCTCCACGCCCCTTTATTCCCTTCTATGGGGAGAGGGAAAGATCTACACACAAAAAATGCTTCTGAATATTGACATTAAAAGCGTAAGACAGAACAAGAATGCATCTCCATAACTTCTACAGCAAGACGGCACAGAGGTCTAGGACAGGGGGATTGGTGTGACCAGCAGCTTTTTGGGAAGGACAGCTTACACAGATCCCCACTGGCCTGCACTTTGTAACAGCTTTCACTGTCTTTAATGTCTCATTAAAACACTATTGTGTCATGTGAAAGGGCTATCCATCTTCAAGGCTTTGTACTTTTGACATAGAGGAGAGGGATTTGGAAGAGAGACCTAGGAATGGCATGATGGGCAATTAGCTGATGTTAAAGAAACCCCACTGGCAAGTGTAGCTGTGTTTTCAGGTATAGAACAGAGCAGGGGAAACAGGGAAACTCGGCACACAGGAGATCAGCACAAGCCTGCCTCCTGGCAGCAGCTGACAATTTACTGTATCTTGTAGTTTACGTCTTACATTTGAAGAGAATTTCAGTAAACACCAACTGACATCTCTGCCAGGAAATAGGAAATGTAAATAAAACCCAACAGCCTCTTAGGAAATCCAAATTCAAAGGTTTTCAGACTCAATTTCCACACAGCTCTGAACTCCCCAAGATTGTGGGAGGCTGTTCTTGTATGAGAAATCCAGCATCAATTGTTTTACCATTGATGTTGTGTTGTAAAGGGAAAGATACCACAGGAAGGTGACAAAAATCAAAATTGGGAAACAGGATGAAATCCATGCCTGGAGACAAAAACGGAAAGAATGCAATATGATCCAGGACTCTGACATTGTTCAGCGAAGGCCTGCTGAGCTGTTATGCTATGTACACATTTTGAATATTCCTAGTTAATATTTATTGTAAGCAGAAAAAAAACTAGTAATTTAGATATCACAGGAAATTTTTATGTACACCAGTTTGGAGAGAAGCCCAGTCATTGTGTGGGAATCTGAGGAATGAAAGCCTTGGTAAAACTAGTAAGGTCAGCTCTGTAAGGTAACTTCCCTTTCGGTTGGCTGGTTTGTTTCCTACCTCCCTTCTATAAGTCTTTAAAGCTTTTTTTCTATTGAAGAAACTAAGATGAATTGTGCTAGACTGAGTGAGCCCAAACTAGACAGTCAACTGAAGAAACTATTTGCTGTTCTGGCATTTTTCTATACCAGAAAACAGTCACTGCCTGCCAAGTGATATCCTCTAAGATACCTCTTGCCAGGTTGAGACAACAAAAGGCAGTGCCAGAGCACACAGCAATTTTGCCCCAGAAAGTACACTGCTCAGCTCCAGTTACAGCCTGAGCTGCTCCTGCAACGGCTGAATCAAACCAGAGAACTCCAGGGGAAGAACTTGTAGATCAGAAATCTTTTGGTGACATGCAGCCACTGAGGGAAATGGCCAAGTCTGGTAGCGAGAATGCAATAAAACTGTGGAGCTTCACCTCAGTACAACAGAGCAGAGGTGAATTTACAGCCAAACTTGAGGTCTTCCCTCTTGTGGCTCTCCTTGTAATGTTTCAAGGACCTGGAAACTAGTGTCAGAGCCAAAGCCAGTGCTGAAATGCACTCTATGCAGCCTGGCAAATAGGGGGGCAAGCCCCTTAGGGATGTTTAGACAATTTAATGGTGGAAGGTAATGCAAATGATGTGCTCAGAGCATCTACAAGACAAACTGATTCTTTCTGTTTTGCAACTGGAATGAGACTTTTTACAGTTAGTTACAGTTCATTAACTGCTACCATTGGATGGTTCTTTATTTCTTTGCTCGAATTCAGACAGGTTTTTTCTTTTTCAGCATTCAGCCAGAGTGTAAGTTTGGGCTTAGTTAATGAAATATATAGCTGATTTACATTAATGACTATTAACAGGACACCTAGAAGCATTCAGAGAGTCCAATCATTCAGCAGGCTGAATATTTTAATCTTATCTCTTAGCAGAGAAATGCTGCCTCGTGCAAAGAGAGAGCTAATGGTCCACTTTGGAAAGAGCTTGGAAACACACAAATCAAAAACCACAAATGTACAGGTTTAGAGGAGGAACTATGGGGACACTTAATGAACACTCAATGGTTTAGCAGAGCTGTTTAAAGGGGGTCTCTACAGTGGTCCGAGATAGGAAAGACAATTTCCAGTCTGGCCTCAGGTCCTGTAAGAGATTCCAGTAGTCAGGACCCAAAGGCCCATATCTGGAAATCTCAAGACAGTGACCCAAGTATTTCCAATTCTAAGACCTGTGATTACTCAAATCTAACAGGCTGAAGTAATGACAACTTTGGAAAGAGACCAAGTCCTTCCCTAACTTAAATTCAGTGTTCCATCACAAAGGTATTATCTGTGCAGTGTATGTTCTCACAGGATCCAGAGAGATTGTGTGTCATTTTCCTGTCTTTTCTAGATTTGGACAGTGCAGGAAAAGTTAGCTGTCATCCAGAGTGGAATAAAGTGTTCAAAAAAACCTCAGATCTTGGCACCAGCCACAATTCCAGGGTGAAGGATCCCTCTGTAGGAGGGATCATTTGTAATAATCAGCATTATATCACATGCTGATACAGCCACAATAAAGGAAAATATCAACAGTATGAAAAGCCTTTTGAGTCCAAATTTTTTAGGGGGACCATTTATTTTTAAAGTCATAAATGCATCCAGACAAATTCTTGTTGGTTTATATATGAATAGGGGAAGTGAAATAATTGTGGGAAAGGTGGAGTCTAATGCGAAACAATTGCTTTGATTATTTCAACTGCAACTACCCCAAACTAGTTTTTGGCTAATTTCATTGCAACTAAGCATCTGGTATTTTATTGTCAGCATTTTTAGTAGTCAAAAAACTCTTTTTCTATCCCATTGAAGCTTCTCCTCTCCCTCTTCATCACCCAGAGAATTGTAAATGTGGGATAATGTAACATAAGCCTCAAAATAGGCCATTACTTAAACTGATGGGGTCATTTTCATTTATTTCATGGCAGCCATTCTCCACCCTTTGCTTTCCTTTGAGGTCGTTTTTTGATTGTCTTGTTTTGAAGCCAGGCAATTTGTCCCACACTCACTGCTGTTCATAGGCTAATTAGAATTTTAAAAGTAATTTAAATACCCTTTGCAGTGTGCTGTTAATTCCCTCCAGATTGCTGGGAACATTAGCTTCAGTGTTTATTTCAACTGACTCTAAAATATCAAACACACTAGAGGCTGTACCAGATCTGGAATAACTCACCTTTAACAATAAATTCATTACAAAAGTAAGCATCCTACTTAATTAGCATTGCCTTGTGCTCATGGAAGGTTCTGCACTCCGAGATGACTCTGTGACTGAAGCACCTCATGGGAGATCTCAGTACAGCAAGAGGCCAAGTCAGGGAGGCATGGCCTCAGCACCCTGTAGTGATCAAAGCAGGGTAGCACAGGGTAACTGCAGAGTTCACCTCTTCATCACTAGCGTGGTCTGGAGACCCAGCTTCTGGGACACCCCTGCTGCTGTCGTCCATGCCGAGCGGACTGTCACTGGCATGCGTGGGCCCCTCAGATACCAGGCACATCTTGGTGGTCTCCTTGCTCCTGAACTAGTGCTGCCTTTGTATGAGAAACTTCCCTGGCAGAAGTCAAACCCTGACCTGAGCCCTTCAACAAGTCCAAAAGAACCACAGCCCCCAGCACATCAACCCTAAGCTACATCTCCCTCCTGCACTGACTCAGGGAGACCCCAGAAAGGCCATCCCCCTCCCTGTACCATCTCTCTGGGCTACTGCAGTGCCAGCAGGCCCATGGAGCTCCAAACACAGCTCCAAGCTCCAGCGAGGCCTCTGCTGAGCAACCCGGCTCAGCCACCCACAGCACACCACTAAAGGGGACCATGAAAAATGGGACAGGACACCCTGAATCAGATCAAACATGGAAGTGTTCCCACCACCTTCATATTGATACCTTTAACTGAAAAACCACCATATGCCAATTGCGTAAACAGAATTGATTGTATAAGAAATAATTGTGACATAGCCAGAACCAGCACCGGGAATTTGGGAAACAATTAAGTGGAAAAAAATTAGGAGCAGTTTACAGAAAAGTATTGATACTGTAATACATTTACAAGCACAGCCTGCAAATAATTACAATTACTGCCTGCAAAGTCATTTCATTCATCATCTTCTACATCTCCCTCTGAAAGGAGAAAGTTTTATATATTAAAAAAAATAAAAAAAAAAACACTACACAGTCCTGCATTTCTCAAATACCCTGTTATTTGTGCAAACAAAAAGTTAGTGTCTAATTCTCAGTAAAGATTTGACACCACTTTCCACAATGAGCATTATTATAAGCAATTAAAACTGAACTACACTCATCAGAGAAGTGCCTACAGTATACATCTGTGAGCATTAACAACCACTTCCACCCGGCATGTTTGCTTTGCATTAATACTCTCATTAAGCCAGCTAAGAACATGAAAGCAGCTGTACCTGGGTTCTTCTAGCCAAGTACCCTCTCTGCAACAAGGACCATAAGCTGACACCTAGAAATTAATAAAAACCGCAAATGTACATGGCACTTCCCAAGTACTCTCACAGCCTCTGACCATTTTCAACTCAAGGAATTTCTTGATTCTAACATTCTATTTTTATACATATATATACACACACATATATATATATATCTACACACACACAAAATATCTATTTTCTCCAAATGCTGTGCAAGCTCTGTGTCCCACATGAACTTCCACAAAATAGACAGTCTTTGGCAAGGAGTTTCACAGACTTACTAACACTTCTTACACTGCCTTGAACACAGTTGCTACATACTTCGTACAGCTACGCCACTTCAGAAATGAACACTTTGACTTCCTAATGTGATTACCAGTATATTATTGTCTCTCTAAAGAGACCGACTACTTTCATACCACTGTAAGCGTATCTGTACTTGAGGCTGCTCTAATGGAATTGCATGTTAGTACAACAGTTTTAAACTGAAACACGCAGCGAGGCACAAGCCAGTGCAGAAGGCCAGCCAAAACCAAACTATCATCTTACTGCCCAAGAAACACTGATGTAGAGCAGGAGACAACTGGTACTGCTCCATCAGAGCCCAGCTCTGTTGACGTAAATCCCATCCCCTTACTTCTCCTCTATTATTAACACTCTGTGCTTTTGTTTACTCCTAAAAGAGCTTGTATACAGTGCTCAGGCTCTAAACACAACAAAGTATTAATGAAGAGTTTTTAAACCATCAGGCTGGCATTGAAAGTTGAGAAACAGTTTCTCCTTTAGGTTTCCATGGTTACTGCATCTCCAAAGCACAATTCAAGTCATAGTTTGCTCCAGGTAGCTTCCCAAGCTGCCGCTTTATGTAAGTGTATGGCAGGGACAGCCACCGAGCCCTAATTCCTCTCAAAGGTGTTCAGGGCAGCATCCCAGGGTGTCCGAAAGGTGTGCTGGGAATATCTTGTAGTGAAGTGAGCTGCCACTTTCTGGGGTACAGTCAGTGATGGCTCTTACCGCTGAATTCAATGGGACCCACATAGGCTTTTGCAGCCTTCACAGCAAGCGTTCAAGGCTCAAACTTGGCCGGGAAGGAGGCAATGAAATTTTGTCTACAGCTGAATCTGCTTTCAACTAAGACATGTTTACTGATGGCTTTTATAAACCTGGCATTTTCCAAGAGAAAGCACAAGGCAGTGGATCACACCATGAGCCCAGGTCAATGTCCTCCCAGGGCTGTATTTGACATGCTTAAAGGCCCTCAGGGCATCACTGTAGTTCTGCAAATCCAGTGCCAAGGCTCTAGAGAGCCTGACAGACTAAAGCCAATGAGAACCCACTTAAAAAGAATCACAAAGAAACACAAGACACACAGCTTGCAAAATGCACTTCTGTAAGCATAGCTGGCAGATACTAGAATAAGTGAAGACAACAATAACTATATATATAAAAAAAGTCCTTAGAACAGCTGAGATGTTTTCCAGCTACCCAGTCCCACAGATAATCCTGCAGTATTAGAAATCACCAAGGAGACAAGTCAAGCCCATGGGATAGGAGCCTGTGCAGCAGAGATGCAGACAGCAGTGCATTATAGACTAAAGCTCATAGGAAACAGTTAACTTAAATAACATGCAGGCAGCAGGGCACCATGGGTCTACACATGCAACATGTTTGGGGCTCAGATGGAAAGCAAAAGCTTCAGCAGATCAGTCTACAAGAAATAAACACTAAACACTGGTGCTCAAGAATGTGAAAATTCTGTTACACATTCAGGGCTACAATCTGTCATCCCGTCCCTCCCAGGATAGGGTGTTCAACCTCAGGAATTAAGGAAATCATCCAAAGCAGATCATTATGAAGAACAATCATGCACAATGAAGTCAGACATTCCAGAAGTGAGATGCAATTTCAAGTTTCTTAAATTCAGGTATCTTGAAAGGCCAACTGCTGAGCTCTGTCAGCTGAAAACAAGCCCTGCTCAAGCCTGCCTCTGAAAGTCTGGAGGCTGAGGCAGTCTTTAGTCATTTTTAAGGATCATGGCTTAAGGAACTAATTCATCTTGAAGGAAAGCATGCTACCAAAGAAGAAGAACAGGGAGGTAAAAACCACCACAATTAATAAACACAAAGCATAATGTGAAATTTACTTCTTCCAAGCACTTTCCTACACTCAGTTAAAATGTTTTAATTTCTGATCAGTCTAGCTATGTTTATCTACAAACATATAAAATGACATTATATGTCCCTTCTGGTGGATAAAAAGGCAAATAGTTAACAGCATGCAAAAATAATCAGGGCAGCAAGCAGAAAAAAGCTCTTTTCTACTTGAATTTACACATGGAACCTAGAAAGAGAGACTAATTGCTCCCTGGGACCCTGTGATTAGCTAAATCTGACTTGTAAACAGCTGCAAGATCATGATATCAAGGAGTGGGTACCTCTGTTTTCTGTCTCACTGGCTGCTTGAGACACATTTTTCCCCTGATTTGAGCTGATTGGGCCTCTCATTTACCAATTAGGGGATGAGACTGAACAGGGAGAACAGAGGATGATTAAAAATCTGCTCTTTGCTATTTCTGCAACAACTGTGGACCATTCTCTTCCAAATTAAATCTGGCTTCTGGCTGGCAAGCTATCTGGCAAACGCAATCTCATTCCCCGAGTGCCAGAGTGCATCAGCTGTACATGAGCCATTTGTGGCCCATCTGCAGGAAACATGACATGCCAGTTGCTTTTGGGTGGGCTGGGAGGACGATGCAGCACCACCAAGAAGCACATCGCTGAGCTTCCCTACTGTTCCCACCCAATCAGATAAGGTTTGGGAATCTTCTGAGACTGTGCTTTAGAACAACTTTGGTAATTTACATTGCTTCCTAACACCTGCTATTGTCAACAGGTCTGGTTATTCAAGTATCATTCTTTAAATGGGAAGACAGTAGCAGTGAAATATTGAAGTTGTTTAAAAATAATTATAATGCAATCAAGGAGTTCTGGCAGGTGATGCTGTGGGAAGTGCTCATTTTCTGTTTGTCCACTCAACCTCTTGAGCTAGACTAAACCCACAAGTCAAGAAGAAAGCTCAAACATAGCTATTTAAAACTCGCTCTGAGCCAGATACGTAGAACACATATCCACAAGAAATCCATGCTCTCCATAGGATAATTCCTGGGCACAGGCCTCCCCCAGGAAGGCTTCAGGCCAGTTTCATAACCTTAGTAGTTTTATAATCTCTATCTTGGGAAGGAAATAGTGCTCTGAGGAGAGCTCTCTGCAGAATAATACAGGGGGGCTTCCCTGAGTAATTATGTCTCTCTTTTTTAAAACTCATTTTCCAAAGGAAAAAAATTTGTCATATTGCATTTTATGATATCAGATTTTTTTCAGCACGAGAAAATACTTACGATAAGTAACAGCACAGAGGTGGCAATGCCAACCAGAAGAACTACAGGTCACTTCTCTAGCTCTGATCCAGTGAATCGGTAAAGTGAGAGGAACAACCTTACTGCAGTAACTGAGGCCCATTTGTCCCTCTCCAAATTGTCCTACTTTGTTCCAATAATTGTCCTAACTGCTAAATTCAGTTCAGGAGAGATTCAGGAGGAAACTGTTCATAGTTACCAGTGCAGATTAACATGAGTGAAACAGTTGCAAGGGGAAGCTAACAAGGCACCTGACTGTATTAGGCTTGGAGCAAGCTGGAGCTGTCAGTCTTCCCCTCTTGAGTACTCTCATTTGAGAGAAGCACAAGATCTTGAGTGCCTCTTGTCCTCTGTGATTGCATCTGCACTCCAGTGCTGCATCCTCTTGGAGTTTCACTAAGCCCCATGATCACTGAAAGCTTGTTTGCCATTTTCTCAGCATATGTGGGGTCGACCCAGTTTTATTTTTTTAGCCCTTGTTTGCCTTGCTGCAGCTGAAAGCGGCTGCACACAGATACTGCCTGACATTGTCAACAGAGACATTATGTCAACCACTGGTACCCGTGCTGTTGACTGCGGCTTAAGCCAAACACTGCAGCAAGTGGCCTGACTGCACAGCATTGAATTAAAATGTTGTACTTACTCATAAGCTTCTTTGACATTAATATGAATAAAATGGCAATACGCCTGTATTTTACATTCTGACATTTCACTCTGCATAACTAGTACTGTAACTTTGTATGCTCCCACTACACTCATACAGATTACATTTACAAATTGCCCCTCTGAATAAAGTGCACTGCACAGGGATGACAAGTATTGATTTTCAATCTCCTTCCAAAATGACTCTATCATTGCAAGTAAATCAGGCAATTTGCCTCACTTTACACTTCAGGCTATAGGCGTCAGATCACACTGACAGGCCTGATCCTTCAGGAGATGTTTAATTAGAAAAGAAAGGAATTACTGTAAACCAGCACTTAGCAGTGCTACAGAATTTTTGTAAAGCCCCCCCATCACCTACAAACTGTCTCATTTATTCTCTTACCCTCACCTGGAAGTTTGAGGTGGTTGTTTCACACAATTCAAACCGCTGCCTCTTCTCTAGGAAACACCTCAGCACATCCAGCCTGAGTTTCGCTCTTTGCAGACAGACATGAAGACGGGGCTGGCACGGGCCCACCTTCCCGGCCAACAAGAGGGGCCAACAGTGCCCTGCATCTACCTGGCACTTCTGCTTTCTCAGCTAAGCTTGAGCCTAATTACAACTAACACGCAGTAAAAACACGCCTTACTGAAGAATTATAATACTGCTTATTGTGGCGCACACTCAGAAAGCAGCTGGACAATGTTCCTGTATCCACATCCTCTGGGACAACTGCTCCCTCCAGCCTCAGGGCCCAGATGAAGTCATTGTTTAAATAACTTCTATCACAACTGGAATTTTGACGCTTTACGAGTTGTTGCGGGGCGGGGGCTTCTCTTTTTTCCTGTTCTTACTCACACACCGCGTTCAAACGCCTCCTTCCTCTGCCCCCGTTCATCTCTGCTCCGCTCCCCTCAGG
>NW_009925054.1:0-15270 GCF_000696875.1 Nestor notabilis
CTTTTTATATATATATATAAAATTGTTCGGAAAATTTGCTATAATGACCACATTCCCTCTCAGGCAATGGTGCTCTGGATTAGGGGGTTAATCAAGTCACCAAAAGGCACACTCATACCTGTATTTCTAAAGCCTCACACTGCTGCTTGCAAGCATTTGTATACTGCTGCCTGTAGAATTGTGACTCTGCCTTGGCAATGCCAAAGGGTGACTCTGAACTGCAGTTTTGAGAGTAACTTGATAATCCATGAGCCTTTTCTCATGACAAGGATGGAAGGTGGTGGAAGCAGCCAGAAAGCTAGAAAAAGGGCACAGCTGGGACTTGTTCTGCACCCGAGCTGTGTTGCCAGGTCTGAACCAGGAAGGGGAAGGCAGGAGAGGGCAAGTTTGTCAGATGGTTCAATAGTTTGATTTAGTCTAGTGCTTTTGGGGTTCGTTTTCCTTCTACTCTTGCCATTCTTTTGATCATCTTGGTACCTGTTGAGAGGTGAGTGTTTTATTGCATGCCAATAACTACACTGAAGAAGTATATGCAGTGTTGTCAGGAAGAAACCTTATTTCTACAGGGGTATTTTAGGGCTTATTTGGGTGAAAGAACTGAGCTGTTTGGAGCAGTAAATCAGAACTGAACACTAACAGCTAGGAGTAGCTCATGTCATATGATGGCTTAAGGATCTTGCAAAGCAGAGGTGTTGGGCAGTTGGTGCAAGATCAGCACCAGTTAGGTGGTCGATAAGAGGTTTTCTCCCTGCTCATTTCAGGAGGGTTAGACTCTAGATGACCTTTGAAGGTCCCTTCCAGCCCAAGCTATTCTATGATTCTCAGCTGCTTGGTTCAGTTCCTTCTCTTACCTTGTATTTTTCATTCTGAACGCAGGATGGCGGCACATGTTTTAGGCAGCAGTTAGAATAATTTTTCTTTACGGTTGCTTGTAAGAGATACAAGAAATATTTATTCTCCTGTGCCAAAACCCCCTATCACCTCATCTTCCTTTCCTTTACAAAAATGCAAACCATACTTTATTCTTCCCCTTTAATTCAGTTGTGCACTTATTCCTAATATTGCTGAATTTTCTGGTGCTGTGTCCTACTGCTTTGAATTATAATGGGTTTTGTGCAAGATGGTGCTTCCTTTTTGTAGCTAACACAGGTTGGGGATTTTACTGATAGGTCAATCTGTAGGGGGAGAAATTCTTGTTATGAATACATGGAGGAGGATTTGGAGTGTCTCAAGCTAGCTTGGATAAGCAGCTTTAGCTGAGCTGGTTTTGAAAGGCTTTTACGAATTCTCTTTTCCTTATGTTTTCTCTACTTACAGAGGTCATGCGGGTGGCAACAATTTTTTTGCTTCAAAGATATCATCTATTTTCTCGGTCAGATGAATTTATGGAAGGTGACTCTTTCCGGTGTATTTTACCGATTACTGAGCCTCTACCATCTTCCTATGGTGTCCCACGGCTGCCCTCTAGGGCTCTGTAAAGGACTAGTTTATTAGCAGCTTTCTGGTGGTTGTAAAGCAGATTTGCGCGCAGATTCTGTAGCCTTGAGTTACTGTGCGCTTTGTTTCATGGTGTTTATCTTTTACCATTACTGCATTTGAGGGTATGATCTAGGACCATTCTTAAATTAGCAACCCCTAACACAGACAGCAGTTTGTTTATAATACGTTTTTACCCTGAAAGGTGATTTCTTACAACTATATTTGTATTCTTCACTAAATTCTATGCAGTTTCTACCTTGATGTGCTATCTGATTTAAATGCTTGTTGTGTTTGATGTATACAACAGTTTCATCTGTAATACAGTGAGAGCTTCACACAGGAAAAACACACGAAATAGGTCTTTTTTTTTTTTTTTCTTTCCCTCTTTTTGCCACAACCAAACCCATCCATGCCTATTCCCTTGTGTAGGACAATGGGTTGGGTCCACCTAGGCAAGCAAACAAATTAATGTAATTTGGGAGCATCTCATATTCACTCTTTCAAACTTTCTGAAAAGTGGTGTGGCCAGTATATAGGAGATGCTCTGGTCCATAGGAGATGTGAAAAGGAGCTGTTGTCTGGAACACAGGTAGCTTAAATTGTCAATTAGTCTGTATCTAACAAGTGATTACAGGGAAAATTTTTGAGAAACTTGCTATCTTCTCAGGCCCTTGCTATCTTTACTAACTTGCTTAGTCTCTTAACTTGAGCGGTACTGGACTACACTCCAAAGATGTGGCTGCACTGCCTTTGGGAAAGCCAAAGATCACTTGCTTAGTTTAAAGAAGATATAAACGTACAAGGTGTGGAGCTAGAAATGAAGACAGCTGAAAGAGGCAGAAGGCAGCAAGTGTATGAAATTTAAGGCTTAAAAGTGAGAGCATTTTCTCACAGTGCATGCATGTACCTAGGTATATGAATGAATAATGCCTTCTAGCAGAAATGCAGGAAAATAAACTGTTACTGGAATTAAAATACGTCAACCCTAGTCTAATTAAGAGCATGTTAATGAAGGGGAAGTTGGCGGATGTCTTCTGTAGACTAGGGAAGCTCAAAGTGATGCAGAGGGAACCCATCTATTGCACAGGACTGATGTGCCTTGGGCATCTTCTCATGTGCAAAGGCAGAGAATAAAAGAAGAATATATTCTTGCTTTTCTAGGCACCAGAGGAGAACTGAGCAGGCAGATACAAACTTGTCATTGGAGAATGCTCTCCTTGTACACATAACCCAAATAATTAGATATATAAAATTGAGAAGAACCCTTTATCACCTTTAAGGGTTAGACTTTTACGAAGATTAACTTAAAAATACAACAGGCTAGCAGAGTTCTAAGAGCTATCCTTTGAGTAGGGGGAAAAGAACAGGAATTTGTGTGTGTTCTGCACTGCCTTTGGGAGAGGCAGCCCAAGAGGCATCCTTGAGCACCCAAGGATATTGGAACCAAGTCTTAGCAAAGTGCTTTCAACCCTGAAGAGGTTAATTGAAGAGGCCCTAATCCTAATGACAGTAAGCACAGAACTACAAGTCATGCCCAGATGTTTCTTGTGGAGTGTATTGACACAGGGTTCCTGCAGCAGGGTGATGGGAGAGGAGAAAGTCATCTGTGTGTTCTGGGAATCAAGACAGGTAAAGCATCAGTGCTCCCATGTAGCCTTGGCCAGCTTCCAGGTCTCATTGGTGGGAAAGAAGTATTAATTGAGACTTGCCAAAAGCTTCTTATTGGCATTGCTAAAAGGGGCCTCGGAAGCAGTCCTCCTAATTTCTAAGGCTTGATATTAGTTTTTCATCTAACTGTGTAATCTGCAAATTAAATACAACAACAGACACCACTTAGAGAACATGAGCTTATGTGATTTGAAGTGAAGGACAAGACATCCCTGAAAATACATATTTTTCCAAATCTAGGGTTGGTGTGCATCTTGTGAAGACTGCAGCACATACCTGGGGGGAGTGGTGAAATCAGAATCTGATTTGTATTCAAATAGTACCAGTGAAATTATGACTTGTCACCTTGCTGGGCAGAAAGCAGCAAGAAAGCTCTGGAGACAGGGACAGGCAGGAGCCGGGTGCTAGGGATCAGCATCCTGGGTGCTGCAGGGATCTTGGACAGCTGCAAGGAGGATGTAGTTTGGTTGGGAGTGGGGGTGTCAAGTCACCCATCTACCCATCTCTGGTCATCGCTCTCCTAACAGGTCCAGGATGGAGAGGAGTTTGCAGTTAGGATGGGGTTTGTACTGCTGCAAACAGGATCTAGCAAGTCTTTAGGAAAAGAGGCATTCTGCAGAAACTGGCGTCAGTGCTGATCAGGGAGAGCTCAGGTGTGGAGCAAAGCCTGGGCCCTGGGGGATTGAAGAGCAGCTCATGTAGTGATTAATATCTGCCTTCCACAGCACTCTGTAAGCTTTGTGGAGCACCCACCCCAGGGACTCTGAGGCTTCTACAGTTTGATGGGGATGGGGTTTGAAACGTAAATCTGTAATAACAGGTCAGTAATGTTCTGCTCAACAGAAAGCTGGTAAGGGATCTTGTTGTCTTGTGCCTTAATGCCTAATAATTCCAATATTTAGGAATTATTGTATATGTGCATGTAGTGGTCAGAAGATGCCTTAGCCTAATATCACTGTAGGGGATGGGGGGGTTACAAGAGCAGCTGCACCTTGCTTACTTTCTTGGCACTAGCAATGGTGTGTTTGTTCTTCCTGACTTCTTACAGTAGCACATGGTCACTTCTGTAGAAGGAAACAGGATGAGCTGGTGGTGTGGGTCCCTCTTGAGATGGGAAATTTTGGTGTAGGAGTTGATGACGTCAGTGACTAGACATTTTCTTTGTAGTGCCTGTGAGAATTTCAGCACATGGTGGGGAGGGCTATAAAAAGGTGGCTTGTGCTTGTTTAACTTATATTCCCATTTCATGCTTTATGTTCTGTTTTTCATTCCTATCTATCCTACATCACCTCTGCCTTCTGCCCCTTTGCTGTCTTCTACCTAGCTCTCTCCTTCCCTCTAGTTATTACAAGTTGTCTTTTGCTTTACCTCTTTTTATTTGCCCAAGCCCACCTTGTCCCTTCATGTCTTTCTCCCAGTTCTCTGCACATCCCTTTTCATCTCTGTTCCTTGCATCCTCTGTTTCCCTTGGGGTCATGGGATGACTTCAAGCTCTACCTCCTCTACTTTTTAATTAGATAGAAGCATTCTAGCCATCTAACCAACCCATATTAGCTGATCCCAACCTCAGCATTGATTCTCCTAGTGCAGGATAACACAGCTGGGGTAAAATCAAGCTAAGGGATTAGGTTGAGGAGATGCATTTGGGGAGTACCAATTGCCAGGCAATATTCAAGTGGATTTTCAAGGGCAGGTAGTTGGCTGCAAAGCCAATAGTAGGGCTGATTTTACCTTCAACAGTGGCATGAGACTCTAAGTGAGACCTGCCTAAGAGTGGGTGATGACAACACTGTGCCTGCAATGTCACAAGTGCAAAATGCAGGCTGCTAAGAAGTGCATTCCTTTTCAGGGTTCCCCTTCAGATAACAGATAAAGAAGTGTTGTGCTGATGCTTCTACCTGATCCTGTCTCATCAGTCCTGCAGTGTGCAAGGAGTATTGTCTACCCACTGATACCAGCCAGCATCAGCTCTGTGGTTACATCCCACTGCTTGCTGAGTATTTTGCCTTTGGATCAGAGGTAAGCAGTCAGAGTCCAGCTGTCTATGCAATCCTCCTTTTTGAGTATACCATATTCTTATTGTTCATGAAAGCTGAAAGAAAAAGATGTCTCATGTTTTAGAGTCTTACTGTGAGTGAGATACTTCCGGTTTTGTTTGTCATGATGTCTAATGAGCCCTCCCAGTGACTTTCAAGAGAACAGGGGAAGGCACATGGGAGTGTGCTTAAGAATGGTGCTGCATCCTATACCAGACAGGTATCATCGCCTCAGTTCTCACCTGAAATGTGCACCAGAGCTTCAAAGACCAAAGAGAAATACTGACATTGCCTATAAACTAAATTCTTGGTAGTCTGAAGTAGTTGCACAGCTGTTGTCTTGAGCTCCTACACAAAATCAAATGTGTCAGCAGTGGTTTAGCATGGTGTGGCCAGGCATGTTGATGGTTATGGTAGGATCACCTGGATATTCACAGCAAAATAATGCCCAGCTGCCTCTTTCCCACTGCTAAGATTTAAATGCTGAGTTTTTTTGGAGGGGAAGAACAATGTTGTTGACATTCAGGCTGTGGAAGCACTCATACATGAAGCCCCTGTGTTAGTGCAGGTGGTGGTTTGCTGCTTCAGGTGTCCAAACCACAGGAGTTTGCAGACTTCTGAACATTATGCATTGTTCTGTTGGTTTGACTGTACAATTCAGTGGCTGGGGGTTTTGTTGCTGTTGTAAGGAAAAACTGTCTTACTTCCATGGCTAGGGGCAAACATCCTGTACAAACAGCTCCAGTTCTGGTACAGAAACAGTATGTGGGGAACAGGCTTCTTGGTGTGACCCTGAGCTAGGACTCACTTCTTCCAAGTCCATAATAGCTTGGGGCCAGCTCAGCAGGGAGCTTTCTAGGGCTGACATTTTTTTTTTTTTTTTTTTTTTTTTCCCCCTTTTATTCTGGGGGAATGGCTTCAGAGGTCTCTGAAAGTTGTTGTGTTTGGGGTCAGTATCAGTCCTACCTGTGTCACAGCTCTGAGCTGAAGCCATGGATTGAGGTGTGCTTGCTTGGAAATGAACAAATGGTGTGCAGTGCACTGGGCTGGTTTTCTTCCGTATACATCTAAATAAGAAGTATAAATGCCAGTCCTTCAGCTAATGGAGAAAACCCAGACTGACTCCAAAGGGAGGTTAGTTTCCCTGTCAGCAATCTGTCCTGCCTCTGCCTCTGTTGATCAGTGTACCTATGAAAGATAACTACTTCAACATTAGGGACTACAGCAGAGAAGACTAAGAATGTTTCTGCAAAGTATAAGCCCCTGAAAATCAAGTGTCCTTTGCTCTCTTGCCCTACATCTTCATGAGAAAGCTTGCTCCTTACATTAGGGAACAGTGATTTAAGTGATGTATGGATTATATAGGCCACACAGCGAGAGCAGACCAAGAATTTGCAAATGCTAAAGCAAAGGATTTTCATATTGGAGGAGGTTTTTACTTTTAAAAAGATAAAGCTTAAAAATAAGCCCTGTTGTTCTTGTGTGTTTGGCATCAATTTCTTTTAGAAGTAATAGTAATAAGTTATTTAAATAATGACCTTTCCCCTTTGCCAGCTTTCTCTGCTATCCTGAAGCTAGCTTAAAAAGAGTTGCTATGGTAATTCAAACTTGCCAGGCCATATGCATAGGATTAGGGTTTGACTATGAATCAAGAAACAAAAGGAACTGGATGAAAAGTCTTTTTATCTGAACACACATCTTCAATAGTGATCACTTGCAATCAAAATTCCTTCCCTGGTTTCCTGCTGGAGACAAGGCTGCAAGCCTGGCTGCAGTAAAGAGGAGCTAACACAAGCCTATTTTTTTGTTGCTATGGTGCTAGGAATAAACAGTCTTTTTTAGGACAGTCTAAAATACCAGTGGAGCTTGCTAGCTAACACAGTCATTCAACTTGTGAATTATCTACATCCCTTTGTATTTTAATTTATCCTGTGTTTCCTTAGTTAAAACACTGTTTTCCATATGGGGATGGAGCTTCCTTTCTCACTGCCTTTTCATGTTTCCAGTGTGAACAGAGTGTGAATCGGAAACCTGCTGTCTACCACCAGCTTTTTTTCCTAAGAAACTAAGAGGCAACCTGGCAATCTCTGTGATCACTTGTGTTCAGCCAGTTGCTTCTTGAGGTCTGAATGTGTGAAATGCTGTGACACTGAGCTTTGGAAGAATTATTTTCCTTAGTGTTGCAAATAACTGAGATGGGAGGGCTGTTTCCGTGGGGTGAGGTCACAGTCAGGCTGTGCTGCTCTGTGCAGAGCAAGACGTGACCTTGAGCTGCCCAATCTGACTTTATTTGATAAGCACTTTGCAATTCTGGCTTAGTGTCCTATAAATCTGAGATGTGCAGCTGTAGAATGTGCTCTTTCACTCCAAACTCTGCAAGAAAAGGGAGTTAATTCAATCCCTGCTCCTTGCCTAGAGCCCTTACGTTTCTTTCTGTAGCAGTCAAGTGAGACAAAGCCATTAAAAATATGTGCTGTTCTAGCCATTGGTCTCCCCTCCCCAGCTCCAGCTGCAACTGTGTGCTTTGCCTTACCAGATGAAATTTTACTGCGAAAGCTTGGGCTATGAAACTGAGCTGGTTTTATGAGAAACTGCCTTAAATCTCCTGTGTTACCCATCTCCCACTGGTGAAATGTTTAGCAGGTTAGCAAGGGGAAGAGCAGCTGAGAAGAAAGGTATGAAATCCTGACCAGCAGCAGCTGCTGAAAACCTGTTTGTTCACAGCCCCATGTGGAGTTTGCTTAGATTTCCTGTTTGAAGCACAGAGATGACTGTGGTGGTGATCACTGTTAACAGATAAAGATTGTTTTTAATGGTGAGATGGCATAGCCAAGAAACTGCATGAACTGGGGTGATTGGACTGTTGGTATATAGGCTGTTGCTTCTGTACTGGAAAGCATCGAGCACATCCATTGAGAGCAGAGGTCATGTCCTCCTTGTCTGTTAAGCATCCAGACAGCACCTTCATCTGAGACTGGGACCCTTAAGGGTCCCAAACAATCTCTTGGCAGCATGGGAACTCTTGCTTTGGATTCTCCCTAAATACAGACAGAAAGATACAGAAATAAAGGCCCTTCGTCTGAGAGCTTCCATACATAAGACAAGTCATTCTTGAACCAAAGGGTAATTTAGCTGCAGCTGTGAACTCCACACACTACAGATTTCTCTGTGTGATCAGGAACTTGTTCCATACATCTGCTGCATAGATTTGCTTGTAGCATTTCCTTTTTTACCGAGATGCCCTTTCTGTACCATGATACTTCAGTATGTACTTTCCTGTAAGTACTGCCTGTGTCTGTACTGCAGCATGCTTTCCCATTGCTAGGGCCAGGCGCTGGTCTCCCTGAAATCCCTGCCAATTCTAATCTGCAGCTCAACTAACTTGGCACCCATTTGTCACAAAGACCTTTAGTATCCTCCACCTCCCTGCACACCTCAGATATTTATGTTTATCTTTGCCTGATTAGGGGGCCTCTGCTGCAGAGCTTCTGCAGATGTTTCTTTATTTAAACCATACTTTATTGAAAGGAAGGAAAGGAGAGACACATGCAGAGGAAGGAGGTGTGTTTCATACCATCGCTTACTCTGAAGCGATGCCGATGCCAGGAAAATGTGCACATTGCTCATAATTCTTTGTCTCATTTGTTCTTCCCTCCTGCTCCCCCCTTCCAAAAACCTGCCAACAGGAATTCCCTGCTTCCTTACTTACTAATTAAATCTCTCTGCCTACAGTAAACTAAGAAGGTCTATCAATGAGGTAGTATGTGGTCAAATGATGGTTGGAACCGGTCGGCAGGAAATTTGGTAGGAAAATACAACTTCAGCAGCTTAGCAGGCTTATTTTTAGGGCTCGTGAGCTTGTTTGACTCCAAGATGCAAACTGCCAGATTTCTATTGTTGTCAGATGGCTCAGTCTCACCAGGCTGAGTCAAACCAGTGACTCATGGGCAAGGAGGAATCGCTTTGGCAGTAGGTTGTGATATTCTTCCCTCCTCAAGTTTAAGATGTGGAAGATGATAAAACTTGTTTGCAAACCTAATTTCCAGCTTGTTCTGGTTGGAAAAAATATTCTGTTTGTAATAAAAAAAAACCAAACCAAAACATCACCTTGCAGAGTTGTTTGAAAGCACCTTATGTATTGAAGTCAGATGCTGTTGCAGTTGGCATGGGCTGGCACCATGCAAGCCAAGCACTGAATGGGAACAACAGGGATGTGTTAGCTCAGCGTTGTTCCTTGGCTAGCAATCCCTGCCGAGAGCCAGGATTTATTAAATCTGGAGCACAGTGCTGTACTGAGGCAGGGACAGGCATTTCAGGTGTGAGCTGGCTGGCACCTAGCCAGCTTGGCAAGTGGATATAAATCCTGAGGAAGGTTCAGGTCTATATGTTGTTTAGGAAAATTCATGTTCTAATTCCAGCACACAGCCTCGCTTCTTTCTTTTAGCCTTCTTCCTCCTAAATCCTTACCTTCCTCTGCAGTACAACCTACTCCTTCTAGGAGTTGTTAAATTACTTCCTTGAGGTACATACATGCAGGGTTATCTTGGACTCTACTGTGCTAGCTGCTTACCCTTCTGGCCTTTAAAGCATTGTGTGCAGTTGGATGCTGGCTAGGATAACGCAAGGGCATGTGTTCAGGCCATTGCCTATAGAGATGAGAACCTTACAGCTTCTCTGATGGGTTTTGCCTTACCACATGTTCTGGAGCACATCAGGGGTTTTGCACCTTGCAGGAGATCAGCAGCTGGGCAGTACAGGGTGTGCATCACTTGGAGCCCTTCTATATCTCACACCCAGGTTTGTAGTAAGGCCTGTGTCAGTCTATGTGTAACAGAGCTGGAAGGCAGTGAGCCACAACCCCAAGGAGGGTTGTTTCTTCAGGCTTATAGCACTTTGCAAAGATCTTGCAAGTCCACTCAGAAGTTACATAGAAGGAAACAGATTTATGACCTTTTTTTTAATATCACAGTCACCAAGAGGTGTTTGGATCTAATGACCTGTCACCTTGCCCAGCAGGCATGTCGTTCAGAGCACTGGTTTCCCTGTGCATGAGCTCTCTCCTCTGGATTGATGTGCACAGGCATTGCAGCAGTTCAGGCACTGAGGGGACACACTGTTGCTGTCAGTATTGAATTATGCTTGAGCATGGTCCTTAAAATGAGTACGAAGTTTCTCACTGTAATACAACATCTTGTTCTGTAGGTCTCATCAGTGGGGGAAAAAGATAGATGGTCTTGGCAGAACATAAAATTAAAAACTTTTAGTAGTAGCCTACCACAGTGTGACACTTCTGCTTGTGACAAGCTTATATTGGTTCAACTTTCAGTAACTTACGTGCTGAAGGGTCTGTTGTGAGTTCACAGTTTGGTAACTATGAGTTTAACTGTTTATTTTTAAAGAACTTACTGTGAACTTCTCACTGTAGCATGTCCTTGGGCCCTTCATGAAGTCTGAGGTTTTGGTGTCAGTCAAATCCACATGTGATTTTGAAAATCCCCAAATAACCAGAATGTCCAGTTCTGCAGCTCTTACACCAGTCAAAGCCTGGCTCAAGGCCATAACAGTCTGTCACATACAAGGACTCCTCAAGAATTTGAGCAATTGTTCTTGCTGCTTGACAGTGGTTATCCTGTTTTGGTTTTTGTTTGGGTTTTTTTTTTTTTTCCCCTCTGTCCTTTTGTCTGATTCACACACTCAAACTGTACTGCTTTGTCTAACAGGAGTGGAGTGATAACTGTCCCTCCTCAGCTGCAGGTTTCCCCATAACTGCAAAGGATGCTTTTAGCAGTATTGCTTATTTCTTTTCCAAGGGCATGTTGCTGTATCAGCAGAAGGTACTCTGATGTTATGAGAGCTGGAGTGCAAACCCAAACAGGTCGAGATAACTAAATAAAAAGAGAGTACGATTCAGGCCTTCAAGGATGGGTGGAACTAGATGATATTTAAGGTCCTTTACAACCCAGACCATTCTATGATTGTTTGCTGGGGGTGTATACAGCCACCTAGCTACGCAGTGTGAACGTGTGTAGTGGCTTCATTTCTATACTGAACAGTGAAACAGTGCTTGAATCCTTTTGATAATTCTGATCTGGACTACAGATATGCTGCCTTTGGAAGAGATGGCTTTGAGGTGCTAGTTCTATCAGCTAGAGAGTTTAAATGTTCAGGTATTGTATTCAAGACTTCACATGGAAATCAAAATCTACCTCTGCTACACACCTACCCTTGATTCTGGGAAAGGGGTTCTGTGATGCTGTTGTGGTTCAAGCCCAGCCGGCAACTTGGAACCACGCAGCCGCTCACTCACTCCCCCCCCGCTTCCTTCCTCCCCCCCACTCCCGGAGGGATGGGGAGGAGAATCAGAGGAATGGAACTCCCATGGGTTGAGATAACAGCACTCCAGTAACTAAGGTATAATACAAACCACTACTGCTACCAATAATAATGATAAGAGGAATAACAAGGGAAAAGGACACAACCGCTCACCACCCGCCGACCGATACCCAGCCCGACCCGAGCAGCGATCTGGGCCTTCCGGCTAACTCCCCCCAGTTTCTATACTGGGCATGACGTGCTGTGGTATGGAATACCCCTTTGGCCAGTTTGGGTCAGGTGTCCTGTCTCTGCTTCCTCCTGGCTTCCCCTCCTCCCTGGCAGAGCATGAGACTGAGAAAGTCCTTGGTCAGAGTAAACATTACTGAGCAACAACTAAAAACATCGGCGTTATCAGCGTTGTTCCCAGACTGAAAGTCAGAAACACAGCACTGCACCGGCTACTGAGAAGGAGAAAAAATGACTGCTGTAGCTGAACCCAGGACAGATGCACTGACCTGAGCTGCGAAGTTGGTTTTAAAAGATCCTGTTGCCTTACTCCCACGAGCACTCTCCCCTCAGTTGTACCAGCATAACTATTGATGGGATAGAGCTGTTAACGGGAACTAGATAATCCAGGTTAAAAATAAACCCCTATTTTGGGGGGAAGTGGGGGAAAGAAGAATTATATTTAAAACAGATTATTGCAGTGATCTGGTAGACCATGTGACCTCCCAAGCAGTTGTTGCATAGCTCAAGGGCAGTGGAAGAGAAAGAGTTGTGCAGGGAGAAGAATGAGTGGCAGCCTCTGAGATCAGTTTCATTGTCCTCCACTCCTGGAAAAAAGAGGGAAAATTGAACTGTGAACCCTGGTTTCACTGTCAACAGTGAAAACAGCATGACCAAGGACCAGAAACAGCCCTCTTCAGATGTTACTGCAAGAAGAATGTTTAGCATGATGTGATTGTTGGACTCGTGACTGAAATTTGTCCTTTAATAAATCTGAACTCTTTTCCTACACATCTGAAAATGAATCAAAGTCTTCTCGAATTACTTCCTGGGCATGGTTGCAGTCAGGTAGTTACATGCATGGCTTTATACTGGTTTTAAGTCATTTTGCATACTTGATATTGCTCATGTGCAGGGAATGCTGTTTCTCTTCTGGTAGCTCTACAGTTGTGTAAATGAATCTTAACGCCATTGTAACCTCAAGCTCTATGTGAGGGGTGCTAAACATGATGTTTATAACAGAAAATATTCTCTTGCTTAAAACATCTTTACTGTCTCACCCAGAACAGCATGGTCAGCATCTGACCTTGCTGAATCCTGCCTTGTGCTTACACAAGACTTTATTGTGCTGGGGTTTTTTTAGTCCTGGTTGTGAGTGCATTAGTGACTGTGTTCTGCACAACACTGTAATGGACAGTGACAGCACATGCTAGAATTTGTAATGTTGTTAATGACAGGATGTCACTGTCAGAACATAGGATATTTTTTTTTAACTTGGGTGACCTATGTAGAATTTGTAAACGTTTCCCAACCCAAGACTCTATCCATGTAGCAGAAAGCAATCTTCCCCCCAGATATCTCAATATGCTGATCTGATGCTGTGCCATAGGGTGCCTCTGTTTTAAAGCATTTTCCACAACTCCCTAATGCAGTTAACATTGATTTAGTATATGAAATAACACCTCCACTGTGTAACAGCTGCTAAATCAGCATTGCTCATATGGTTCTCGGACTCCTTGTTGAGATCTTACTTCTTGTAAGATCTTAATACTCGCTTTTGCTGAGATAGCTTTTCTGCCATCTCACTTCCAGAGATAACATTGCGTGATGCCAGCTTTGGAAGCAGCACAGTCCTTCCAGTGGTCAAAAGGTATTTCAAGATTAATTTTATTCTATTAGTGTGAGGACACAAGTTTTGTGCAATGATTGAGTTTGAAATTAATGTGTAACAGTCAAAACACCAAGTCTAGAAAATAATACTCCTTTTCCCTTAGAGACATCTGCCCTTTCACTTTCAATCAGTCCAGCTTGGCTTGGTCGTCCTGTGCAGGAGAGATGGGAACCTGGGAAACAAACTTACTAGAGGTTCCATGAGAGCTGCTTTGGTCTTACCTGTCTGTTGTGGTCTGAGGATGATGCTGATTCTGAGGTCATCTAGCGAATGAGTTCCAAGAAAGTATTCTATGACTGCAGAGCTGATTGAAGTTAATGATACACTGCCTCTGAAGCTGGGGGATTTGTATAAAACAAGAAAAAGGGACAACCAGTCTTCTATGCTTATGGCTTCCAGGAAATTCTCCATGTGTTCTGGGTGTACTTGGACTTTAAGAGGTCTACAGAAAAACTTAAAATATTATTCCAGTTATCACATATATTTATAGAAGCCACAGTAAATAAGCACATTTGCACATACAGTTTTTCTGGAGAAAACTTTCCTTTTTCATCATGCCCACACCGGTGCACAGGTACATGAAAGAGCAAACAGTGCAAAATGTGTGTTGCTAAGTTCTATTTACATTGATCGAAATCCCCCAGGTAGAGGAAAAACTGGCACAGGGTTTCCTTAGGTACTGGGCGGTTAAATATTCTGGGAAAACATACACACAGTGATCCCAATGAGAAACCACCCAACTCCTTGCTTGTCCCAGTGTTTTAGGTGTCAAAGTGCCCTGTTGGTTTTGTGTGGAAGTTAAATTTAAGAATTAAAACCAAGAACAGCAGCGGTGTTAAACATTATTTTAAGGTGATACTTTCCAGAGAAAAAAGCCAGAAATAACATTTTGCTTTGCTGTGAGATGTACCTGTTTTAAGACAGTGATTTTAATCTCTATAAATGACAAGCTGAAGTTTGTATATTTGCAGACCTCCTTTTACCTCACCTCAGCAGGAACAGGAGAAACCAGAATCAGTTCCTAGAGAAAAAGATCTTTGACCACTGCTGTGGGAAGTAAAAAAGGTGTTTTGAGTAGATCCTCCTCACTTTCTAGGCTCTTTGAGTGCATCATCTTAAGTCTTACACAAACTGATTTTTTAAAACAAGGTATGTCTGTAGCACAGCATCTCTGGGGTGATTTATGGTCCTTAGGAGTGCATTGGAGAGCAAAGGCACAGCTTGTACCCAGACAGGGCTCTCAGAGGTAAGCTTGAGGTAAACATTCAGAAGTTAAAATTGTAGCTTTTCTGGCATTAGTGGGGGAACCAGGGCTTGGACTTCTAATCTTATGAAGAACAGCTCTGCCTCTTTCTCTAACGCTGAGCAACATAATCTGCTTACCGAAATGAGGACTGGCTTCTGTTCTTAAATTGTACCCAAAGAACTATTTGCAGCCTGTTCTTTCGGATGCAGCAAAGCTTCAGAGTTATCCTGTGCTCAGGGTTACCTTTGTTTAGCAGGGAGGCTCATCCTGGCTTTTGGTGCCTGATACCCAATGGAGAAGAATGGAGTGGTTCTTCTGACCCTTTCTGCATGATGGTCCCCTTTGTGCAGTCAGTTGCTGCTTCCTCCTAACAGAACGTTATGTAGACATGCTTTCACAGGAACTGCTGTTGCCTGTTGCTGTCCCTGACAGCATTTCTGAGATGGTAATTTCCTACCTGCTTTACAGCAGATCCACCCACTGGGAATGACATGGAGTGTTACCAGGGAGCTCTTGAGGGAGAGCAGCCCTGAGATCATCAGAAGTGCTGTACCAACTTACCAGTGTGATAGGTCCTCCTTTTCCTTCACCAGCTCTTTGTCAGCAGGCAGGACTCTCTTGGTTATTCA
>NW_009925054.1:15301-39401 GCF_000696875.1 Nestor notabilis
AGCAGTTTTTGCTGGGTAGAGGGCAGAGAGCGAGAGCAGGTAGTCCCACTCCATCATCCATGCAGCACCATAGGGAGAACTTCTTAAAAATGTTACGGGGATATTTTTAGAAGGACATAGAGGCTGAATACATGCAACAGGTCTGCAGTGAGCAAGGCTTGCTGTCTGAGCAGCTGTGTGCTTGCACAGCCAGCACAGGAACTTTTCACCCTTCTTACTTACCCAAGGAGCCAGTACACGACTTCTGTATGTGACCTGTGCTGCCTCCTTGCCCTTGTATTTCATAGACGTGACTGTGGTAGTTAGCACTGATTCTACAAAGCTGGTGAAGACTTATGCTGTCCCATGAACACTTGGCACCTTGCACCTGATGTAAAAGCCTAGTGTGTTACTAAGAAAAGCCTACTGTAGGGCAACAGGCTTTCATGGTGTCTGTAATACAATAATGCTTCCTCCCGTTGTGACATCTACCATGAAAACTCAGGCTGCCATGGCATTTTGCATAGGTGTGCATACACAAAGGTGAGTTTTGGCAGAGAGATTTTGTATTGCCTTTCTGAACTTCAGCTTTCAAGTTGGGCAATGAGTTGCAAAGCTTTTGGTGAGCTTACAGCAATGGATGGTAGATGGAGGACTGGGGAACAGGAAAAGTGAGCTGGCTGGGAGCAGTGAAATCCTTCATAAACGCTGTGTGTTTAACATCCAAGAGGATTACTGGGTTCTGTCTCTCAGCTTCAGCTAGGTAAAGGCACTGACTTTTAATTAACTTGATTTTTGCTTTTAAACTTGTAGTTCCGGTTTATGCTGTTTGACAATAGCCCTTTGTCAGATGGGAGCTGGAACACTCAGCTGCACCTTGGCCAGAAAAACTGTAAATCCACTTTTCTTTTACCACCATTACTCCTTCCAGCTTGGCTTTACCAACATCTGAAAAATTACTTTTCTTCCCTCTGAATGCATAATTGGTTATTTATACACAAACCATAGAGCTTTTACTTGGTATACCTGACCTAGAAAAAAAAAGATTAGTCAAGAACTGTCCTACCAGATGTGAGTGTCAGTCAACATACGATCTCCATATAATTTATAATGGATTAAATTACAAAATAATGAATCTTTTCAGTTAGTGTTTTGGCACATGATGATAGTATTACATTTTATGTGAGAATATCGACCGCAGCTCTTGCCCCATAAAACTGCAAACAGAAATTTGTAAGCATTGGCAGTAGTTTCACTTAGGAAAAGACACCCATTATGCTCAGATTACAGTCAAGCTGTGTACATACAGCCTGGAGGTTGTCCAGTCACACACAGTTCTTTTCCCTCCTCTCCTTTAACATTTTTGTAAGAAGCCTAGACAGTGGTTTCCAGGTTAGATGTTTTTTTTCCTTCCCTTGGATTTAACTAGAGGAAGGTCTGCAGAGCAGAAGGTCTTCCAGGATTCTTGCAAATGAGAGTTTCCTCTGCCAAATTCTGCTCCTGCTAACCCAGAGCAAGTGAGGACCCACGATGTGTGTGGGAACAACCCTGTCCCACAAAGCTTCCAAACCCCACATCGCTCAGGAATCTCACCTATCTGCTTCTTGTTTGCAAGTGGAAAGAAGCAGCTTTAAAATAAGATTCACAATGTGACAGTTAAGTTGTCCCTTAAGAGCAAGCTGTCATGTGAACAGATTTCTCATCTCTCTCTGAAGCTGAAATAATACAGGGTTTTGCCTTAGAGAGGAGCACTTGTGTACCATATGTCTCTTGCAAATAGGATGACTGTTCTAAATGCAACTTAACTTTTTAGTGACTCCTTCCCCCTCAGTCCTCTCTCCCATCCCCCAAAATGGAGCTCTTTCCTCATTAACTGCAATTTTTAACAACCAGTTAATGGTAGGGCAGTGGAAGTGGGGGTGCCCCACCTCCTTCACACAGCTTAGGATGTGTCAGAGTTGTTGATGGTTTCTCCACCCCCTCTTCCTCCCTTGGCAGCACTGTGGTGCAAGGGATGCTTTGCTGCATACAGAAATCCCTGCCTGTATCAAAGCCTGTAAAATCCCTCTTGCCTCACTTTGCATTTTCATCTGAAGTTATGGAAACAGCTTCTCTGAAATGTATACATCTTATGGCAAGTGTTGAAATAGGCTCATCGGCCAAAGGAAATACAAACTTTAAAAAGCCCTCAAAACATTTTGCTTCAGGCCTGCATGGAAGGAAAGGGGCATGGCAGGCAGTGGCTTTCACTTCACATATGGTTGAATGGCAAACACTGATGCTTTTTCAAACACAGCTCATTGCTTCTGTTTGAGTTAAACTTTTCCCAGATGCTGACAAATTCGCTGTAATTGACTGTACCCTGTCCTGCCACATCTGCCTCTTTCCACTGACTAGTTTGAATGATCTGTCCTTGTTTTCATGTTTTGTTTCTGCTCCATAATGGTGGTGTCTGAGGGTTTAATATACAGCAAAAGATTTCCTAAGCCAGTCTTGTGTGCAAGTTTCTAGTAAATATAGCTGTAATTTAAAGATGGGATAGGATAGTTTGTCTGTTTTCATACTGCCTGCATATGATGAGTTGATCAAACTCTTTCTGCATTAAGAGCCAAAAGCAAGGGGCACTAGATAAGCAACAGTCATTTGGGGGCTAAAATAGAATGATCTCTGGGGTCCATCCAAGCCTCAGTAAGCAACTGAGTTTGAATAAAAAAGTGAATGTAGTTTTTAAATGAATATTCCCTTCAAAGCATTAACAGTTTTTGCAGGTGAATTCTTTTCAGACTTGAAAGCCTCTGTTGCTTTAAGCAGCAAACACATTTGATGAGCTGCTCTCAGTATCTCAGGATGCTTGATCTGAGAGACTTAAGACAAATAGTTGAGCGTAAAACATCTGTTCAGTTAATATTTTGTCTGTCTTTTTGGCAATGTAGTCCTAGAAGTAGTTTTATACTGTACTGTGGAAAATGTATATTACTAATCTAACAAGTTGTAACTTCATACACTTTCGAGTTGTTTTTCTCATTTGTCTTACACTTAAGAATGAATCAGCCTGTTAAGGTCAGTATAGCTTCAAATATGAAACAATGGCTGAAGAAATGAACCATCTAGTAAAATGCAATGGCATATAGGTAGTTAACTTTCCATATATTCCTGTAATCTATATAAAAGGAAAAGCAGGATATGTAATAATGAAAAAAGAAAATATTACTGTAACTAAATGTGGCTAACTTGGTTTACTTACCCTTCTTTTAGAGTTACATTTGAGATCTTGTAGTTCAATTAGTTGACTGTATAGTGAAAACCAGCAAGCAATCACTAAAAGATGTTAATTGGATGCTCTGACACCAGTTGTCTGTATCCAAACAAGCTCTTCACTGAGGTCAGCACTCTGTGGTTCTTCCACCCCTCAGCTGCACTCAATTTCCATAGAAGAGGTTTGCCCTTGCAAGAACTCTGGGGTTCCAGGCCCTGTCTTTCAGCTGACTTCATAGTCTAGCCCTTACCAGAAACAGTCACATAGAATCTCCTGGGACATAAAAGCCCAGGTGCAACAGAGCAGCAATAAGCTCTTTACTCGTCCCTAGAGGTGGCATTTAAAATAAATTGACAGCTTAATCTGACAAAAATGAAACTTCTTATTCCAAAATGATTATTCTTCTCTCATTATTTCTCTTCTATCACCAAGTAATTGTTTTGCCTATTTTCAAAACAACTGGTTACACTTCAAACCTCCCCATACAATAAATTCAGCATGACTGTATCTCACAAAAACAGGAGGTATACTGTTGAAGTGAAATAAAGAAAAGCCAAAAGCTTTTATTATGTGTTTAAAAGCAAATGTACATATTGTGTGAAGTTATTGTGTTAACATATGATGATGCATCTCCAGAAGGCATGAAATATTGGCAGATACTACTAAGAAAATTAAATTTTCTATTTCCCAACTGGTCCCATGTAAACTGCTGGGGGACAAAAATGCCAAATGTTGGCATGTTCTGATTAAAGAAGCTATTCTGGTCCCTTCTCAGTTGGCACATATGTTATCTATCCATGATCTCCAAAGGGAGATCCATTGGGATTTTTTTATATTTCATATTCAGCTATTGTGCGTGATGGGACCATCCCAGTGTAAGGATTTGTCTACCTGTGTAGTTAATCTCCCAGCAACTTCATTCACACCATGTGTGAACCCACATATTCTAAAACAACTATTTCACACATGGTATTAATCAAAAGTTAATGGGGGAGAACTCAATGTGTAAACATTTTACTAGAAATGTGATTCAGATATTGGGTCTCCTCCATTTGTAATAGCCTGGTCACTTATTTCATCCTGTGGTGCTGGTAGTGCAGTCTTTGTCAAAGGTGTCTCAGTCTTGAAAAGAGAATCCATTTTTATCTGGGTCTTTATGTTGAAGGACTTCTGGAAGGATTCTGATGTGAAGTAATAGATGAATGGGTCAAAGCAGCAGTTCATTGTTGCAATGCACAGTGTGATTGGGTACATTGTCCTTGCAAACCTCTCCAAGGAGCAATTTGCTATTGCTTGGGAACGCACAAGAGCGTACAAGAAAAGTATGGAATTGTAAGGCACAAAGCACACAACAAAAATGGCCACGTGCACAATGATCATTTTCAATACTTTCTCTTTGTTTGTCCCAATCTGAGACAAGGTGGCAGGTTTCCGGAGAGTCCTGAGAACTAAAGAAGAGCATGTAAGGTTGAGTAGCAAAGGAATTATGAATCCTACCACTTCAATAAATATAGTGATCTTAGACAGATAGGTTTTCCAGATACGCTTGGAAAAACCTTCAAAGCAGGTTGTGCTGGTGTTGGAAATGTTGGTTGTGGAGAACAATGAGGCTGAAATTCCACCGCTGAGGACCAGTATCCAAACACCAGCACAGACTATGGCAGAATTTCTCCTGGTCCTAATGGTGCGAGATCGGAATGGATAGACAATAGCAAGGAAACGGTCGACACTAATGCAGGTGAGGAACAGCATGCTCCCATAGATGTTAGTGAGAAATGCTGTACCGGAGATCTTGCACAGGCTATCTCCAAAAGGCCAGTGCCTGTTGAAATTATAAAAAATTTTAAAAGGCAACGTGAACACAAAAAGCAAATCTGAAACAGCCAAGTTTGTCATGAAAATGGCTGTTTCACTTCGCATTTTCATTCGAAAGCAGAAAACAAAGAGGGAGGCACAGTTAGTAATCAAACCAAGGATGAAGACCACGCTGTACACAGCTCCATACAAGTTGTACTTAAAGGAATCATCTGTCAAACAGGTATGATTGTTGCTGTGGTTTCCCATGCCAAGTTTGTGACGTGTTTCCAAAGAACTTCAAAGTCTACTTCAGTGACATCCATAAAATAAGGCTGTGATCTCTTCTCTTCCTGAAGAAACACATTCCAGGAAGGTTGCTTCACACCTTGCTACCATGTCTCTGTCACAAGTCCTTTTGCCCTAAAGGAGAAAAATGGATACCATCAGTCTTGGAACGTACCATCACCTGAAGTAGCTGTACAAGAGAACATGTGCTCTTTCCTTTCCAAACAAATATATGCAAACAGGACCAATTAGTTTTCAAGGTGGTCTTTATAAATTCCGCTATTATTGGGGTTTTCAAAGCTAAACTCAGCAGTTACTGTATTCAACTTTTCCTTTCCTTCCCCCATCTGTCCCTCATCCTCCTATTGGAGGGAGAGCAATTATTAATTCCAACTTTCCGCTTGGAAAGATTTTTCTTTAAAATTTGAGATGGAATTGGCCCAGTATGTTTGGAAAGAAATGAAATCTTACAAAATTGCCCAGGTATAGAACCAAAGAGTTTGAAACATTCACCTGATCTTGTAACAAGAAGAGAAAGAAACCAGAAGTTTTAGTGTCTGCTTTTAACTGTGAAGAAATGGAAATTCTATGGTCTTTTTCAACTTTTTTTTTTTTTAATGCAAAAGTTTTAAGCCCCAAACCTATGTTAACGATGTGCTGCTTTTACCATTTTTCTACTTGAAAATGGGAGCATCCTTACACATGTTTTCACTTTGAAAAACTGAAATGTATTTCAGAAATGTTTTCCAAAATTACTTTCCAAAGTTATGCTTGCCATTTCAGGAAAATATTGTGCTTTCCCTCCCTCTCTCTCTCCCACCCATCCCCAACCCCCACCTGAAATTTCTGCAAAAATGGCATTACTTTCAAAAGGACTCCTTTTTTGCAAATGTAAAATGCATTGCAGAAAGGACTTCCGAAAGCTGCACTGATTCATTTCTACTCTGTCAATGTTCAGAACCTGAAATTTGGGAATGTCGTAAACTACACTCTTGTAACAATTTCTCCCAATTCAGCAAGCTTTAGAGAAGCGTAGAGTTGAAGCAAGCACACTGTTGCAAGAAAATGCTTCTTGAACTATCGTGATGTTCTCTTATTGCTGTTGTAAGTATTGTTTTCAAAGTCTAAACAGGCGGATTGGAGGAGACAAGTCCTCCCTCATTGGAGCAAGGAGGGTTTGTGAGTTGGAACATGGGCACAGCAGTTGGTACATCTTGGAAATGGGGAGCAAAGCTGGAAAATAAAGGGAAGGACCTTTGCCTTGTAAACTAGATAGAAAACAAAGTTTGTAAACTTCTTGTAATCTAAGAAACATTTAACTAGGTACAACTATGGAGTAACTTAGAGAGATGAAACCCTTGTGAAGAATAGGATCCTTTTCCAGAAAGTGATCCTCTGACATCATAGTTTCAACAGCAAACATGTAACTGAGTTGTGTTACATGGCAACACATAAATAAACTGGGGAAGAAAGCATGGAATCAGGACAATTTGGGATGCAAAATGATCAAAACCTAATGTTTTCCATATCTTTTCCTACTGGAAAAGCTCACACTGACAATTGTTCTTGCATGCAGGCTGTCAGAGAGTCAGCTGGTAAAATGACAAGTGGTGAGAAAGATGTAATAGCCATGGCTTTGCCAGATGGAAGGTGCAAATTCTGCCCTTCCCTGGGAATGCCTGGACAACCACAGGCTTTACAAAATCCAACACCGTGACCCAGAGCACAGCAGCACCTCACCTCTGCTCCTCACAGATTAGCTGGAAGTAAAGCAAAATAGCAGGAAGGGAGGATCCCCAGATCTCACTTCTCAGAAGGATGACTTTCATATGACTCGAACATTCTGACATCCAAAAAAACAGCTTGGAACTAGTAGGTCTCTCCTGTTGGAGAGGGTTCCTGCTTCCACAGGCTAGGGCAGTGCCAGGACTGGGGCACAGAAGTCATGCTTTGGACTGGTTTGCTGTTCTGGCTGTGTGCACCTTGATCTAACAGAATCCTCTGTGATTTTCATGGGTGTCTTTCATACATGCTTTTCACCCAATTTAGTAAATTTTTCTTTTGTTTTAGATGCATTTTGAGGTACATATTTGCAATGATATCCTGCATTAGCAAATGTTCAAACCAGAAAATGTGCCCTTACCTGATTGCCGTCAATCACGTCGCAGTGGCAGAGGAAACCAGACCCATGTTAAAGCTTTCTCTACGGCACAACTAAGCTGACACTTCATCATACAAACTGTACAGGACTTTGGGGATGGAAAGGCAGAATAGGGGATGGGCTGTATAGAGAAACAAAATGTTCCTTGTTCACATTTGTGTTTTTGTGCTCATCTTGGTATTTTTCCCACTAACTTTGTGACTAAATTAACTTTATGGTGAGATGACCTAAAAAAGATATCAAACATTTAAATCAATGAAAAGGATAGTAGTAAAATCTCAAAGGTGCACTTTCTTTGAATATGTGGTAATCTAAAGTGAAGGTCTCACAAGTTGAAATGCCTTTAAGCAAGAATTTATGAGGTCCAACAGGAATAGCTGTGCCTCTTAGCTTAACCCTCAGCCTAGTGTGTTGAATTCTTGGCTTGTAAGTCCTTTTCAGTAAAGAAAGAGACTGCGTGTTATTTCCATCAGGAGCAACTTTTGTTTATGACGAAATATAACCTCTATAACTAGATCCTTTTCTGTGGTGTGGGGATAAAAAAACAAAAAAAACCCAAACCAGGTGTACCAGATTCTCCTGGTCCAGGCTCCATATCTGGATCCTAACTGGGGAGGTTTGAGAGGGGTTGGGTGTCCTTGAAACTTTACATACCCATGTGCCCGGGAAGTAGATAGAAACCCCACTGTCAATCTGCACATGCAGTCCAGGATTTTGTCTGTTCCTCAAAACACAGCCTGACACAGCAGGTTTGTAAGGTGGCTTTGAAGTATTACCTTTACTACTGACATAAGTAGTCATTGCCAGCAGCCTCAGATACTTGTTACACAGGAGAAAAGATGCTCAAACACTTGATTCTTTTTTTCCCTGCTCTGCATCAGACCGTCACAAGGACAAATACCAGGTTTTCTGGCATATAAGTCTACGGGAATTGCCTGCCAGCAATTGTCTAGCTAAGTTATGGTCATTAAAATACAGGGCTGTGTTGTTCACCTATCTAACGCTAAGGTGTTTAAACAAGCTGACAAGTTGCTTTGAAACTCAGCCATGTGCTTGAAATTCTGTAGCATGAGTCTACGGATTCAGTTGTTTGAATGTAAAATTCACTCTCCTTTCTTTTCACTAAAATTAAAGCAGTAGGGTACTCTTCATGTACACCATGTTCACCACTACTCTTGCCTTGCTGGGAAAACGCAAGCAATACATTTTAAAATGCTGAATTAAGTGAATATAAAGAAAGCCACTATACTGTACTGTGTACCAGGCAGGCCAAAACTTTAAATCCTGTATCTAAAAGGGAGGTGGTACATGAGAGGAATGTATCTAGCCCTTGTTAGAGGTGGTACCATAACAGAATATAGAGGCCGTTTAGTGTGGTAATATTGAGAATGTTCTCTCTCATAGCAGGGATGGTACAAACAAACCTACAGCAGCTGTCACTCGCTTAACCCTCTTCTCAGTTCTGAAATGGGTTTCAGCAGAGTCGCTGGCAGGCTTTGCCCTCACTTGACTTTTGTTATAGATATATACCCTGTCCGTGTACTTAAAATAAAGGGAAAGTGCACTGTTTCTGACAGCACACAAGTATTCTGTTTACAATTCTTTTATTTCCTCCTCCTAGCACCCCAAGAAATCTTCAAACCAGCCAGCTTGCAGCTTAATTCAGACCAACTGCTTGTTAGTACAGAAAATTACTGCGGGTAAAAAGCACACTTTAAAATCAGATTCTGTAATTCCATTAAGCCCCCTCTTTCTGTGTCATATACGCCCATTGAACTGAGGTCAGGAAAAAAGTGTGAAGTTTGGGACTGATGTTTTTGCATCTTCACATTTTCTTTTTCTCAGATGTGATGTAAGATGAATGTAACTTTATCAGTATGAATATGTAGAACATCCTCTGTGTGTTCATTTAAATAACTAACCACTGCAAAGCCTCTTCTTCTGAGGTCTGATACAGACCAAATGTGAAACCGTTTCAAATCTAAAGGATCTCTTCCTAGATTGTCAGTATGTGTACTCAGGTTATCGCTAAATCTTGAGACATAAAGGTTTTATAGGTACAGAAGCCAAAAACTGATGGATCAAAAGGTTGGAGATAGTGGAGGCTTGGGAGGTTTTCTGTGTTTTGTCCAGAAATGTCCCTAGGTTATGGCAGCACTTGTTGTCCTTTCATACAATCTCACATCTGACCTTAGAAATAAGTACTTTCCTTGGGCACAGCATGTGCTTTATGCCCTCTCTCTCTACAAGAACAACATTCATTAGTGGGTTTTCACTTCCCTGTTACTCAGCACAATGATTGCATGATGCATAACTCCCTTCCACCACAGAGCCCAGGATTATGGCTTTACAACCACAAACTCTCATCTCTACAATGTGTTGAGTTTCATTTCCATCCTTCATTCCACTTTAATTATGCAGAAGACTCAAAACAGGTTTTGTTGGGGGGTGGGAGGAAGATTGGGGTTTCTTGGAAGATTTCTGCATAGGCAATAACTCTGCATAAGGCTATAGGGCTTGGATTCTTTCAGACTGGTATGAGTACTATAGGTAAGGTGAGATTTACTGCAACTGTTTGAGTATGGACTTAATAGATAAATAAGAAACTCTCTACCTGAAAACGTAAATGTTTCTGACAATACTATGGCAGTGCTAATGAGCAATCGTAACAACCACCATACTGTCCTTTCTAAAGGATTACAAATGTTCACTTGAAAACCACAAAATGTGAATTCAAAGAAAGCAAAGCAGCCATGAAGAACACAACAAAACCGTCTCACCACTGAGCTCCCCGCTGCTTCGCAGCTCTTGCAATACTTCAGTGCCTGCAAGGTGATCTCTTTCTTTTTTTCAACAGAAGTTTCACTAGTTATTTTTGGTTGGAAAGAACTTTGAGAGCATTAACTGAAAGTGGTTATAAGAACATACCTCTAGACTGGGGGAATCTGGTAGCTGGCTTTCCCCTTTTTGAAGCTAAGAGAGCAAGCAGTAACTGTGCTGCACAGTGATGCTGACTTTTCCCAGTGCCAGCAGCACGGGCTTATGGAAAGCCGCACCAGCAGGTGTTGCTGGACCTGGCTGCTGCGGCTGGGGGTTGGAAATGGCTCGGGATACCCAGTTTGGCTTTCAAACTGACCTGCTCACTGAGTTACTGTAAACTGTTCATCCTCCCTAGAGCTTCTTGTGTTTTTGCAGTAACCTCTGCCCATGTTTCTTCCCTCATGCAGTAGGAGGAGGGGGAAGAGTGGGATTAGACAGTGAGGAAACAAGCAGCTGCCTATATACAAAGCCCTACTGACTATATGAAGTGATGGAAAGTAGAAATGCTTTAATCTCTTTCATTTACTAATCCTAAGTGATGTATTTGAGAACAGTAGGAAAGAAGTAGACAGAAGTGTGACTTTGAAGTCCAGCAAAGGTTTCTGTAGCTTCAAAGAGCCATTCTTCCCTGGGTTTTATCAGACTGAATGCCTAGCCGGTATGCTGGGCAAAATGGGGACATTTTCTGATGATTAGCATAAAAGACAAGGCAGGAAGGCTCTTATTCATGGCTTTGACACTTATTGTGCAAGGGTCTTCAGTACCATCGGTACTTTCATTCTGCAGTATTTGCTGTGGGTCTAACAACATCTTCTGCACCTGGTGGGAAGGTGAAATCCTGTGTTACTTGTGATCGTGTCAGTCAGGATTCACTGTCTGCTCTTTAAAATCTCTGATAGAAGAAAAACAAACCACAGGAGTCCATGGGTCATTTCCCTTCACTCAGCCACCAAGACTGACCCTGGAGTCCCACCGCAACTAAGTGGGAGTGTACCAGCCACCCCTTTCCTCCCTTCTTGGGATGGATTTTGCTCTCTCAGACCCTCCAGGTTCAACAGCCACTTTCTGTTGCCTGGAAGTTAGCAAATGAAGTGCAGCAGGACCCCAATTCCATTCCACTCCAAAAGGGAGTGGGGAAGTGGGAACCTGAGCCTATCGGACAGAACCCTAAAGGCATTCTCCTTTTTTCTCTCCTTTCTTTTTTTTTTTTCCCTTTTTAATTGGTCAGCACTGCGTCGCCTCCTAACTGTCCTCTGAGACTTACAAAGCATTTCCTGCTCATGGTGACTTCTCTGTGCTGTATCTGTTTTGTATTGAGCTAATTAAAATGTTTCCTTCTGAAGAGAATGGTGAACTGACTTACCCCATATTCAGACACTGATCCTCAGGGCATGACTCTCTTTGTTTTCACTGAGAATGTCTCTCTCCATTTACATCACCCCTTTAACCCTTGATGTGCTTTGGTCTTCCCCATCTACTGCAGCCTTTGGGAGGGTCTGACCCACAGCTCAAAAAAGATGGTATTCATCCTGAACTTCCTAGCAATGTTCACATCGTTTTACTCTTGTAAGAGGGACTTTTTTGGTTGTAAAGGAACCTCAATCTGATGATGGAGAACTGTAGAAATGCTGGGGGTTTTGACCCTTAGGTGTCTGACCTAAGGGGAGATTGCTTTATAATGGCATAGCTAGATTCAGTGGAGATCCCAATAAGAGATTTAGATGCAAAAAAAACCCTACTGATGAAAAGCGGAGTTACACTGTTCGACCAGGTTGGTTTTGCCCAGGAGTAGAAGCTGGTGATGGAGGTAGCTGTGTCTTTGAGGTAGCCCTGTTTATTTACAAAGTGTGGTTGAGAAAAAAAAAAAAAAATAGAAAATGAGAGTCCTGTTTCCCTGCACCACTGGGGAACCCAACAACAGGGACTCAGTTTATTTGCTTACAGTTCCAAAACATTTTCCAGTCAGCGTCCTGCCCCAAAAGCTTCCTTTCTTTCCTTCTTTGACACAATTTCCAGTGGTTCCTTGGTGATTGCTTGGCTTTTGGGCTCCTTGTTGCCTTTGCTGGCTCCTCACAAGGCGCCTGCAGCTGCATGAAGCCCTCCTTTGACTGCTCTCGCCCAGGGCTGTGGCTCTGGGCTGGTTCCTCTGCAGTCGTTTGCTGAACCAGGAGAGCTGAACTTTCACCTCTGTTTATCCAGAAATTATAGGCTTTTTTTTTTCCTCCCCCCTTGCATACATTAGCACCACAAGCTTCCATCCAGCTGCCTGCACCACAGCACAAACACCTATTTCAGCTTTTGAAAGCTAAACTTGGTGTGAGGAGGTGCAAATGGTTTCCTCACAGTGCGGAGCACCGTGGGGCAGAAGGGAATCTCCACTCTACTCTCTTGCTCAGGACCTTGAAGGATCTGAGCAAGAGCATTTATTTACAGGAGGGAGTTGATAAAACAGGGCTTTGTTTTCTCAAATTGCTTTATTCTTCAGGGGGAAAGGGGAAAGTAGGAGAGCTCTCATCTGACAGTGGTATGGGCTGGATATGTATCAACAGCCTTTGTTTCATTTGCTCTGGTGGTCTGGCCCCAAGCTCTGGAGATGCACAGTGCCCTCCAGAGCTGCTGGGCTTCTCCTTGGTGCATGTTTCTCAGGAAGAAATTTGGAAGCATAACTGGGGTTTTCATGCCATTTTCCTCAAGTCCCCTCTGGAGAAAAGCATTAAGGTCTGGAAAAATATTCATCGGTGTGTAATGAAAGGATGCATGAGGAAGCACAGCACACAGCTATGATGGTTTTCAGTAAGAACTACAGAGGGTGAACTTGCACTAATGTGTTAAATAAGAAATGACTTTGCAACGCAGAAATATGAAATATCAGTCAGCGAGTGATGTTTCTATAGTCATATTTCTTAGAAATCGAATTTCTGATAATGAGATAAGGGAAATGGTATTTTGCTACTGTGTAAGGAATGACACTTTTACTGCTAAATATGGTAATTTCCATTTACCACATAAAAGCAAATGCATGCTGGGTGGAAGATGGTACACTATCTGCAGGTTCAAGAAACTAAAATGAGAATATTAGTTGATGAAAATAAGAGCTTCCATTGTGGCTATTTACAGGCTTAATAGGTATTCAAAATATTATGAGACCCTGTTATGTACAGAGAAAGCTATCTACTCTGTTCCTAACATGCACCTTTTGTCTCAGGGCTTAGAAACTGATGTATGTCCCTCGATTTCACTTGCCAAGATCAAGAGACTTTCTCTTCTTCTATTAAACCAAACCATTACAAATAATTCAGAAAACTTTCCTTGCAGCTGGGGTCAGCTAAGGCTAGTTTGGCTCCAAAGCTTGTGGATCTTTACCCCTTTTTATGGGACCAAGCTGAGAAGATGGTGCATTAGAGGAAGTCTTGCAGAGCCACTGTCTGTTCTCATGAATAAAGAGCTCCTCTTTTCTAGAAGAGAATCTGGCTTTTGTGAAAGGTGGTGGCTCCCCTTTCCTGAGACTAAATCGGGTCCTTATTTATGGAGGAGGAGCAATGTGTGAAGGAGCAGAATGAGTCTCTGCACGCATGCCTGACCTGGAAAGACCTATTGACGCTGGGTGTGTTCTCCAGGAGCCATCCTCACCCACCCCAGTCATCCTGGAGCACTGAGCATTGACTGAGGCTGAGACCACCACATCATATGTGTACACTTGGCCAGCGACACTCAGATTTGGGTAAATAGAGCCCAGATACTCAAACATGCTCTAGCCAGACTTAGCTGCAGCCTGTACAGATGCATCACAGACATCGGTATAAATACGTATAGCTGCAAGCAGCCATGCTGTAAGTGCCAAAGCACTACCACAGTAACTGAGTCCCAAATTGTTTTGCCATGCGCTGCTCTACCCAGCAAGCAACCTTGTCTCACCCTCTGTTCCAGAGGTAACGTACCCTCTTGCACTGCACCTTTTTCCCAAGATCTGGCCCAGGGTCTGGGTAAAATTGCCTTAATTCATGTTTATGTGCTCCAGCCATGAGGTCATGGGCAGGAAGAGAGCAACCATCTTACAGCTGGGAGCGCATCCTCTCTCTGGCACAAGCTGCAGTGCTCAGGCACAGTGAAAGCTTCGTACTTGCTTCTCAGAAATCTGGGAGGTGCAGGTTTTAGCATTTGTTTTTTGTCTCATTGCATCCAGGCATTAGTTCTGTTTGTCTGTGTGCAGCTGAGCTTCGAACTCCAGAATTCGAAAGACACTGATTTTTCTTATGAATTGACCTAACCCTACTTAAGGAGGAATCTCATTTTTAGTCTCAAAGGATTAGAGTGAAATGTATGCTCAGCCTCCTCCTCCTCCTGTCATCCCAATTTTTTCAGGACTTTCTTTTAAAATTCAGAGGCTTTGAACCCCCTAAAGTACCATGGTTAGTTTGCTGCCTGTTTGTTTTAGCTTTTAGAACATTAGTAAAGGAAAGAAGATAGAAAAGTGCTGCTGGGATGGGGACTGGGAACTGACCTGTGAACTTTGCTCTTCCCATCCTCTGGGTTTGACTGTTCTGTTCATGTAGGAAGGCAATGCAGAAACACACAATTGTCTCCTCTCAAACAAAGATTAAGGAATATCATTTAAAAAAAACCAAACTATTCCTGCAAATTCTTCTATAGTGGGCTTATATTGTGCTAAATCCTATTTCTTCCCAAAAGCTGCATCTTTAGATTAAGTCATTCATCATTCCTTTTACTTCTGACACTAGTTTTTCTATCTGTTTAGCCCAGTATTTGAGGTTTTATCATGGAATTCTGCCACTGAGCTTTAAAGGTATGGATTTTAGCCATAAATGAAAGCCAAAATGACAAATAATTTTTTTAAGTTTCGCAGTATAAAATACATAACTTATTTCCTAATTTTTAATACAGTTTTTAGGAACCAGATCTTGCATTACGTGAAGCTGAAAGCATGTATCAATGTAAGCTGAAAGTCTGAGTTTATGTCACATTTATATACAAACTTAAGCTTATATTAGTGTCTATATGATGTTGACTTCAAGTACAGACATAAAGTCCTAACCAAGAGATATTTTTCACAAAGCTGAAACAAACAACTGGGGTAGAAAAGTTCTTAACTTGTCATCTGCAATGACACAATGAGAATTATGATGTGAATTATAATGATTTCCACTGCAAGAGTTTGGAGGAGCAGCTCACATAGTAATTACTTTCCAAAAACTTGGAGATCATCTTTCTCACTTTAAACAGAAACATTTGCCTCTCCCATCCCACCTTTAGCATAGCTCAAGTCAGAGGAATGAGATCTGCCTGTATAGAAAAACAATTGCTAATCCCCATTGAAATGTATAATTCGAGCCCATCCCCGGCTAGTTTTTACCCACAGATTTGCCTGAGCCTTCAGATTTCAGAAACTACTCCAATCCTTTTTTCAGAGCTGACACTAAGTCTGGATGCTTTTCTGCTGGGTTAGAAAGTGAGGAAATAGAAACTTACCACGGCAGCGGGGCCAGGGCTGAGATCATGCCCACGGCTCGGCAGATTTCAGCCCGATTTCTCCCTGACAGCCCACATTTATCCTTTTCTGTGCGTGTAACACAAGCCGAGTTAGTCCCAAGCGGAAGATCTGCGTGCTCGGCTTTGTGAAAGTTTACCCGTTCATCTTCAAAACGCAAAGCGGCTGGCAGTTGTCTGCCTTCCTTTGTTCGGAGAGGAAACAAAACTGCCGAACGCTGCAGCCATCATGTCTTGGGAAACGGGACACAAGAATGGGCCCAATGTCTGGGCAGGGTCTGTGGGCAGGGGAAACTCTTGGGGGTCTCGATAGGAAACGCTTTCCATTGGGCAGGGAGGTGTTATTAGTGCTTGAGCCCGCCCCGCGCCCGGGTCTCTGCTGGGTCCCTCTCGCGGGGCTGTATTCCCTTCCAGAGCGTCTCCAGCCCCGGCAGCTCCCAGGGCAGAATTAGCAGCCTAAGGACAGCCTGACAATGGGTTACACGGATTTCCCGAGCCGTTAGCTGGCAGACACAGCCTGCGAAAGCGTGCCTGCGCCAGGATGGAAACGAGCAGGGGGAAAAGCTTCTTAAATCTCGGATTTTCCTTTGCTCGACTGTAATTGTTTCTTTTCTTCCAATTAAAAAAGTGAGGAGTAGACGCGGGAGCTGGGAGTCAGGAAAGTATTAGGTAAAACTAGGAAGCTGCAAAGCAAAGCTGGCTATAAATCTAAAATATCTTTCTAAACAGATTTAGAAAGTGGTTCTTTTTCAGTTTGGGGTTTTGCTTTGCTTTTAAATCTTCTTAAAGGAGCTGACTGGAACAGTCTGGACTCTTGTCCCCCAGCAGTTTGCTGTGAAAGCTCTGGGTTCCTGCTGGAAAACCTGTAGGCTTTTAAACGTTTAGGGACATAATTACAGATATTCCAGGGAAGCACGGCTGTTCTCGCCTCTGTGGATCCCCCTGAAACCTGCTGGTGGTGCCTTTCAGTGAATCCGCCTTCCAGCAGAGCTGCTAGCTAAAAGCTTTTTATTTTTCTCTCTTACCTTTAATATCAGCCGTTCAGCTAAGGAGGAGGATCTTCTGGCAGCAGACGGCTTATTTGCCTCAGTCGGTTTACGCTGTGGAGCAGCCAATGCCCTTTTATTTCTTTTTCAGCCTTCTCTAGTTCCATAGGTTTGAAATCCCGAGTCTGCTTCTAAAGCCCAGTCTCCCACCTATCGCGTCTCGCTCGCATTGTGTTTGTCTCTCCTTTTCCTCTGCTCGTCTTGGCTGTTCCCACAGGCAGCCAAGGCCAGTAAACAACTCATTGTGAAGCTGGAACTAATGTTATTCCTTGGGCTGGTGGCTGATGCAGTGGTCTCTGACTCGCTTCTGCAGCACGCCCAGCTGCCACAGGCTTTTATCCAGTCGATGCAAATAACTTCCTGAATATCTCATGTAACAGCATAACTCCAGCCTGCAAAACCTCATCCTCTGAGGGCTCACAGTTTAATAAAATATAAAAACATGAGCGTGGCTTTGGATTGAAAATGGTGAAGGTGCAGATGTTTCCTGCTCCTAATGGTCAAAGGGCCGTTTTCTCTTTTTCAGCTGGTAAGGATGGTAGACAATCTGGATTTTTAAAGGGATGGCCAAAGACATTGGCCACCGTCATCACTTGTGTACAAACGTGGGGTGAGCGTGAGGGGGCTGGCAGAAGGCTCAAGAGGCAAAATCCACCAGTATCACCAGGGAACTTGCATACAGCGATCAGCTTCATGGCTTGTGGGCATTTTCAGGCTGGCTGCATGGAAATCCTGATCCCCTGGGTATAATGCTTTTCACACCCCGCAGTCCATTCTTATGAGAGTGTGAGTGCTCTCAGTGGGGACCGATTAAACAACACTTTTGAACAACACATTTGAAATTGCCTTTTTTTCTTTAGGGAAAGAAATGTGTTTTGGATGGTTTGAAGCTGGGTGTACTGATACAGGTTAGAATGAGCACACTGATACCCTTTGCAGATTAACATCTTGCATCTCAGCCTTCAAAACTATCAGTACCTGGGCAAACCCATTAGAGAGGAGACTGATAACTCCTTGAAGATTAAATACAGCATAAACCTTAAAACAAAACTGCATTTCTTAAAGTATGTAGCCAGAATGTGGCAACTGTGCCAACTTTGATGCTATTGGAATTTAACCAGGCAGCTGTACCTATGCAGGATGTTTGCTTTCTCTAGAGTGATTGGTTTAATAAATGTTCCTAGCAGAAGTTTTCAGCTGCTATGAATTTTAAGGGCTCTCAGGAACTCCCCTGTGTAATGTTGCCTCTAACCTAGTGGGAGACTGTGGATAGTACTTTTGTCCATTACAGAGTCCTTCCTTCTAAACCATTGTCCTGGTTCCAACTTCATATCTGTCCATGGTGGCTACTGGATTCAAAAGCATCTCTAGTGCACAGGTTATTCAGTCACCTGTTGCTTTGGGGTTTCTTTTTAAAAAGAAGCATCTTTTTCTGACAGCTATAGCCAAAACAAGAAGCTGGAAAAGCAGATTTTCTAGGTTCACCCATGAAGCTACTCTGCAGCCTCTAGAGATCATTAGAAAAACAATTCTAACTTTTTTCCTCTATGGGACATAAAATGGGTTTGGTATTGAAAAGAAAGAAAATGCCCCCAAAGCAATATATTCCTGCCCCCCTCCAAGGCACATTTCACAAAGCAATACACATAGGCCTTTATCCTTTTCCACACCAGTTTAAACAGGCTAAATGCTGTGCTGTCAATGTACTCTGTATATATTTTTTTAAATAAATAAAGTACAAACATTTCCAACAAAGTGCCCTTAACATAGGTTTATTTGCCAAACATGAAAATACGAGGTGGCTGCCCCTCTTCTAGGTTACAGTTACAGGCAAGTGTTTTCTTTAAAATGGAAAAACAATGAATAGACTCCTCTGCTCTTCATCTCCCCTCTCTGCACAACTCATTTGCTGTCCCCACCCTGATCCCATGGTGTTCATCTTAGACTTGGGGCAGGGTGGGATTTAGTGAACTCTCCTTGTTAAAACATTGGCAGTACATCAGTAATCTCTAGTTATTTTGGAAAACAAGGGAAACTGGACTGTTATCTTATTGGAAACCACGGCTGCTGAGAAGGCATAACATGCTTAAGCAAAAGTTTTACCCCCTGTTTGCAGTACTCAAATATTCTGCTTGTGCATAGAAACCCTACTGATGTGATACTTCTGTTATGTTTTCAGTTGTCTGTTGTGTCAGCGGTTTGGTGGCTTTTGGATGGGCATATGAAATTTCCGTTGTTTTCAGACAGGCAGGCATATCAGAATTTAAGGAAGAGTTTTGCCCAGAAGACTAGCATATTTTATTTCTAGGTGATTAACATTTAATCCTTCTGCTGTCAAACATACTATTTTTAAGTCAATTGATGCGTCATTGTGCCAAGATTCCTACTTCAGGGCACTTATGAGCACTCAAAAGTAGCCAAAGAGCAGAAACCAAATCAAAATTACATTTTAAAGGCCGCTAGAATGTATACGATAGCAGCATTGGCTTTTCCCTTTCCTCTTCTATTCATTGGTGAGGCTTCCTTCCTTTTCTCTCCTACAACAGCAGACTTAATTTGTCATTTGGTAGCTAAACATTGCACGGATTTAGTTCACCCTGGTCCGGCAATGCGTATCGGATGTTCAGAGGCCCCATAGGGCCCTCCTTCCATAGAGAAGAGCCTGTAAACAAGCTGCTGTTAACTGCAGTGGTAAAAATGGACCATCCAGGAGTGGCTTCACAGCACCAGTATGGTTTAGGCACCCTGCCTGGGGAAGTGGGTGACCCACATTGCCAAAATACCAACTCTTTGAGCCTACTAACTTGGCTTTATTCAGAAATTCTGGCTGTCTGCGATGCACCCATATTGTGCCCTGTGCCATTTGCTCATCCTATGAGGTCCACAGCTTCCTCAGGACTCACGCTTCTAAGGCACCAGCTTTAGGATTGCAACTGCTGTGGAATAAGGTTAATGTTTGAGTGACCCCAAAGGAAACATTTTGATGATTAAACCAACAGGTTCAATTCTGTTAGAATGGAGTATTTCATTTAGATGTTCCCTAGGAAAGCTTAAGGAAAGTATCAGTAATGCTGACATTTTCCTGGGAAAAAAATAAAAAAATAAAGTCACTTTACAGAAGCCACAGTCTGTGCTGGAAAAGATTTTAAAGGAAAATTCCTGAGCAGATGTAGCAGAACCCTTCAGGAGCTCACTAATGCTGCAGTGTTTACTAATGCTTAGTGGCTTGTCAGTACTTCTATTTGAAATCCTATTTGAAGAGTTTTATAACAAAGCCATAAAAAAATCACTTTGGAATCAAACGGAAATGCAAAGCTTCGTCCTGCTTGGGTTTTTTTGTTTTGCTTTGTTTGCTTTTGGGTTCTTTTTAAAATACCTTTAGAAAGACTTTTAAAATCATTTTAATGCTGTAGAGAGATGGCAAAGAAAAAAAACAGCAAGCAAGTGCCGCTTTGAATCATTATCCCTGCAATTTTAAGGCAGTTTCATTTAAAAACCCTGATTTGTTAATTTACTAGCACTTAAAGTTTCATTGTTTTCCTGTCCAACAGGACTTTTTGCTAATACATGACAGGATATTTCTTCTCCAAATGTTTAGTCAAATCAAAACTTTTGGGGGCAGGGGAAAGTGTTGCTCATGCCAGAGGAGCGACTTGAGAGCCCAGAAAGTCTGGCCTGTGCTCAGTGCTGGCTGCTTTCTAGTGAACACAGTCTGCTAAAACATGGATACAGTCCATGTAGTAAGGATGGGATTAATCCATCAACCTATGATTTGTTTCTCTGATTTGCAGACCCGTCCAATAGTGACCATTTGCAATCTCCTGGGTCTCAAGGGCCTTTCTTTATTAAATGCAGCCAACTTGAAGCAAAGGCGTTAAATTATGAGCTGCTGAAATGTGTTTTGTTTTATAAAAAGTAAAGCAGAAATTCATAGTTTGCTAGGTCAGGCAAAGAGAAAGCTCTGGTGGCACCAAGTGCTTGAACCTGAATATTCCTTCAAACCATATTTTTTAACTAAACCTTTGCTTTTCTTTGCTACGTAGTGTCATCAAGAAGCTGGAAGACTGTCAGTCTGTCCTACAGTGTCCTCTCTTCGCCTCAAGGCACACCTCTTCCCCTTTGCTTTCAAGTTTTGCAGTAATTTAACCAGGCTCTTCCAAATGTGTCTCAGTAGCAGAGTTGTCAGAGGAGAAGGGATTCATTTTTCAGACTCCCAACTCGTTAGTCGTTTCCCCCATAATGTGGAGCAGTTTCCAATTCTGCATGATTAAATCAAACCCTTAGTGCCTCCCTTCAGAAGCTGCATCCAGGAGTTACTTCAGGCAAGGGAGAAGCACCTTATTATTCTCTCCTCTAGAATGAGCTCAGAAACTTGCTCTGTCCTAATTTGGTGTGGCAGCTGAGCTCGTTGATCCTTTTTACCCTGTTCAAAGGGACTGCTTTTCAGTTCTGCATGCTTCAGAGTTCCTGCTTTAATAAACATGCTGTAACATACCCCATTGTTTTGACAAGAGGCACAAGTTATGCCGAAATCTTATCCCCAGGAAAGCAGAGCAGGTGTTTCTCAGCAAAGCTGCTGGGCTCCTGCGTGAGCCGCCGCCAGCACCAGCTGATGAGGAGCCTATTTTCAGACCTGAGTGACACCTTTCCTGTCATAGTAGAGGATGATGTTTGAACATGTCCAAGGGGAAGTGGAAATGGCTGCCTTTGTCTTCCCATGGTGGGGAAATGGGTGGGTTTTAAGGAAAAGTGGGTGAAAGAGAGTTGGCTTATTCTTTTTCTGAATCCCAGTGATAGCCAAGCAATGACTCCTATGGTGAAGCCTGGTTTATTTTAGCAGAGGTAGTGCTATTTGACTGGTGTCAGTGTCAGCAGGAGGTACCATACTGATATTTCATAACATGAAACTTCCCTGGGCTGTGGGGTGGCTGCAGTCAGACTGTAACATGGCATCAATATGTGCTGGTATTCCACTGGAGCAAACTGAATTTCACCAAATAAAAAAGTGGTGGACTCACAACATTGGACACTGTTAAGATTCAGCTGGACCGGGTGCTGGAACATTTAGTCTAGGTCATGCTTCATCAAGAAATGTTGGAGCAGATGGTTCTTGAGGTCCCTTCCAACCTGGGATTCTGCGAGTCTATGAAATGAACTGGGAAGGACGAAGAGCTAAGAGACCAGGAAGAGCCACTGCAGAGCAATTAATGAAGCAAGCAGAGAACAACAGCTGATGCGAACCAATGCTGGCTGACTTCCTCATCCAGTAGCAGGGACAGTATCTCGGAACACGGCAGTGGAGGGGTACTAAGTTACAACAAAACAAACCCAAAGGACATGAGAAGCCAGTGAATACAGGCTGTGTTCTGATGGCAAAAAATCAGAGTTTGAAAGGAGCCTGGAGCACCTAAAACAATTGAAGGGGCAATCAGGCAGGAGTTTGCAATTCTGCCATGCATGAATAGAAGGAAGAAGCAGCTGAATATCAGGAAACGTTTTCTAACAATGCAGGCTATTAGGCTTCAGGGGAGACTCCCGAGGGAAGTGGTAAGAGAGCCCACATGGGTTGAAAACTAGACAAAACCGTGGTGTACATATACTGGAAAGAAGTCCTTCAGTACAGTGACACACACTTTGCAATGCTTAATGAACACAGCGTTTCGGTTCTTAATAACATCTTTGAGATGCATTTTTGATACACAGATTTAGAAGAGTTCTTGCACACAAGGAAGCCATGAGCTTTCTGTGCAGATTCTCTCCCTGCACAGAGGTGGATGGTAGAGAAGGGGGAGAGAGGACACGCTGCCCGTCACAGCCCTGCATTTCCCAACAGAGCGAAGTGGTTGCCTTGGCTATCCCTGTCCCTGGGAGGAAGCCTATTTTCTGCATATTCCCAAGAAATCTCCATTAACCCAGGTCCCAATCCCCTAGAGAGCAGCTGCTTCCCTTAGGAGTGCTTGGAGAGTGATCTCCCCACCACAGCGTTGTGGTTCCCACTTCACATGCAGGAGTTTTTGGGGTTGCAGGTTTTCGGGTGCGCCACAGACCGTAGGGCGATGCTGACCGCTCCACAACCCCATCAGGCTCCTTTCATCTTCAGTGCTGTGCCAGACTCCATGGCTCTATCTTAGAATGATTTGGGTTGGAAGGGACCTTAAATGTCATCTAGTGTCAGCGATGGAGAATGGAAACATAACTAAATTAGTAAAACTATTCATGCTCTGTAGCTTTATAGTCTGGGGAGCTTCTTGCAGCATCACAAAATACAACAGCATAGCCATGCAGAGAATATGTAAATTCAGAGAATTTATGAAAGAAACATGCTAGAATGGATGTCAACTTTCATTAGCATCCAAGCCATTGCAGTATCTGGGAGCTGATACAGCCTGCGGTTCCCCTTTGCCTTCTCAGTGGATATTGAGTATCTTAACCCAAAAGAAGACTGTTTAGAGCATGACTACTCCTGGCTCTGCAGTGAGCTGTGTGCTGTTGCGCAGGGCTACCCTGCATGCCGAGGTCCAAACCTTTGTTCTGTCCTCTCCTAGGGACTATGTTAGTAAAGCATATTAATGGGTCTAATCTTGCCCAGCCATGTGCTTTTCTGTTGCACAAACTTACAGTTGGACAGTGTTAGGCAAATCAAAGCAGTATTATTTGTGTTGCACCACCACTTAACTCCTGCTCTCTACCAGCCCATTGTTGATAGTACTTTGGCATTGCGTCAATCTGATTGCAATTAAGCTTTTTACAAAGCATCGTTCAAGGCTGGCTGTTCTGGTTTTGATTGTTTGTGCTCTGAAAGGTTCTCCACAATGAATGTGCTGGGGAATATGCTACCAGCTGTGTTGATAATGCCCTCATCTGATAGTTTTGATAATTTTTGGTGACTCATGGAGGCTATTTTGGTACTAATTTGTTTGGTTTTGTGATTGCGAAGTGATTCCTGAGGAGAGAAAGGTACATACTTAATTCCCTGGTGTTATGTGGTTTTTTTCTGAAGCCTGCTTTTATGCACAAAAGACTTTCTTAAGGTTTATTCTACCAGAGACTCCAAATAAATGCCTGTGTTTCTAATGAAAGTAGGATGCTATCTGCAGAAAAGCAGTAAAGAGGAAAGATTCTGGTATGGACATCATGGCCTAAGAGTGTTGCCAATGTGTAAATGTAAAAATAAAGGAAGCCTGCATTTCATTTTGGAAACAGACTATATTTCCCGCTGAAACTTGCTGCCTTGGTTCCGCAGTGTGCATT
>NW_009925054.1:39432-53175 GCF_000696875.1 Nestor notabilis
TGATCATCTTCTGCAAAGGAGCAAACAGCTTCTCTCAGCTTGTGAGCAAATTTGGGGAGGCAGGAGCATCTAGCCTGTGACTCTTATTTAGGGAAGGTCGTTATCTTGGGATCCTCCTTGCTCATAGAGAGAGTGGTTTGTTAGATTTAAACTTGGCATCTGCTGGAAGTCCAGCCTGAAGTTACAGGTTAGTCCCAAAGCTTCTAGTTCACAACCCAAAATTCATGCCCAGACTAACACTAAAGAAACGCATCTCATGGAATGCATACTGTGTCACCAGGTGTCCTCTAGAAAGTGAGTTGGACCAGTTTTCGTGGAGTCACCTTGAGAGAAGCTATTAATCAGCCAAAAAGACTCCTGAGTGATAGCTTCCACCAGCAAGGAGGCAATGGCAAACACCTAATTACATATACCAGTTGCATATTTGTCAGGGCTTAGCTGAACCGTGTGTCATTGACACAGGACAAGCTCTGCAGCATGTGAGGTTCAAAAGTACAGACGAGTCAAAACTACGGAGTTCTGAACTGAACTTTCCAGCAGTGTGGGGAGCTCAGGGCATGCATCTCAGCATGAACCACCTTGGAAATGGTATCACTAGTGCTGTGATTTAAATACAGAGAGGTGCTTTGAGCAGATCCCAACAGATGGTCTCTGTTGGCTTGCTTGGAGTGCCCAAGGAGAGCTGCAGAGAGGCTCAGGGTCTGACACCTGCACACTGCTCACTTCCTGCCAACAGGTTGTGGTACAGACAGTGCAGATGTCATGTTCTAGCCCCTGCCATGCTCTGAGGTCTAAGGATGCAGTGACAGCAGTGCCTCAGGATGCCTGTCATGATGAATATTTCCATTTCTGGTATAAGGCTGTACGGAGCACTTCAGCTCAAGTAGAGAATTTGTTCTAATTTCTGAGATACGTTTGCAGCTCTCAGCTGCTCATCACATGCCCAAGTCATGCAGTGACCAAGATTTGGTGGTCCTTTTAGAGGAGATGGGTGTTTCTGCAGTGCTATCAGGTTGAAAAAAGACCACCAAGACAAATAAATACAGAAGATAAACTGAATAAAGGCTGCTTTTCTAAAAAATGGGTTTACTCCTGGAGGAGGAGGAGCTTGGAGAGGCAGCTTACCATGCCAGGGGAAAGGCTACCCTGTCTAAGAGCTCTGTAGATAAGAATGGAAATCCTTGTATAACATTTCCCTTTCTTATCAGAGGAGAAGAAACACTTTTTAAAGCATTATTTTTACAGAAGAAAGCAACACCAACAGGGCAATGACTTTTTTTCTTCTTTTACCTTTTGTCTCTTGACTTGTGATGGCCTTCCCTGCTGAGACTTCAAGCCACCCTCTACCACTGTCCCTTTGCCCATATCTGCCATGGACTCTAGGTTTGGTCAGTTCCTGTTGTAGCTAGGAGAGGATTTTGCTTTCATTCTCTCTGCCCTCCCTGGCCTGAGCCTACCTACCCGCCTAGGGCCAAGCACCATGCCCTCACCCCCTGGCCGTTGCTTCACATGCCCATCTCCCACACTTCCATCTGCTTTCAGAGCACTGAGTCCCTTGCTTCACTGAATGCACCTTATGCACAGGCTGCTGCACAAGAGAGGCTGGTGCTGTCTGTTACTGGGACTCAATATCAGCTAATCTGTTCACTTAGCAATGCTAGTGCCCTGCTGAGTCTGCATGAGGACAGAATTCACACCAGACTGCATCCCTCCTTCCATAAGATGCTCAGAATTTTGGCTAAAGTTCTCTTGCCATTCAGTGCCCTGGGATTTAGTTGTCAAATTTCCAGAGCCCTGGTGAAACCAACTGCTCCTCTGACATTTAACCATATTCAGATTATCCCTTCCCTTCTGGTTTTATGCATTATCTGGTACCACAACAACAGGGACTACTCACAAACTTGGAAAGGCTGAAGAGTATCTGGATTTGAGTTTGCAGGTTTGTTTTTCCTTGTCCAAAAGCCATCTTTAGTGTGGAATTTATCAGATTCAAAATTCAAACAGCATTCTCATCCAAATGACATCCTGACAGTTTGTATTGATGTGGAGATGTAAAATTCCCCAAGGCTGATCTTTCCTGGTGACCAACACCACTGCTGTCAGCTCAAGCTCCCACAGGAGCACAAGGCACCACAGCCCCATTGCAAAGCTCTCTGTGAAACACGAGACCTCACTCATAATTCATGGAGTTCCTATTTTAACATCACTAAGTGAACAGGGAAGAACAAATGTATTGCCTGTGACCAGGAGCAAAATACAGGATTTAATCCTGGGTTTATGTCTTCTCCTCTTTACCATCCTTTCACTGTGGGAGAGGATTTACTTAAAGGAAAGATTTTACTTAACATTTCACGATAAGTGTTATTGACTGAAGCAAACAGAGCAAAGCAAATAAACCCCCGTAGTTTTACCTAGTCTGAAAGTCTTTCCTCCTAGTTGCTAAGTAGTCCCTTGTTTGTTGTGATGTAATTGCACTAATTAGTAACCATGATGGACTCCTCCAAGGCAAACTGGCTGTGAAATGGGAGAAGATGGGTTGCTTTTTTGTTTATAATAGCACCTGAGCAGCTGCTGTCTGAGCTACATCAGCACCCGCTGCCCTTGGGTGCAGTGCTGTGGGTTTAAGGAGTGTTTCATCCATCCTGCCACCACGTTTGCCCTTGTCAGAGCCACGCATTTGATATTCAGCAAAAAGAAAGCTGGGAAGATTTTCACTGATTTCAGCTAGGTAGTGACACAGCCACAAATGGTGAGTTTGCTTAATGGGGCTATTCTGTATTTGTTGGAAAAGTCTTCTATTAATGTCGTCAAACCAAAAAGCTTCCAAGTGGCCCAGTTCCAGGCTCCTTCACCGCTGGGCCTGACTCTGCACTGCCTGTCCTGGGGACGGCTGAGAATGTCAGAGACTGGAGTGCCTGGTGAGGAACAAGAGGCCGTGGTACCCAGTTTGACCACAATGTATGTTCAGAGGAGGACGGCATGTTGAGGCCACTGAGATGGACTGACCCACAGCAAGAGTAGTATGCCATGAGTTTTCCCTGCTCCCCGGGCAGAGGTACCTCTCCTCTCCTGCAAATGGTCCTTTTTGAGCTCTGGGCTGTCATCACAGCTGTGTCTTTTCAGGAATTTAGCTGCTTGCATGGGAGAGGCTGTGCCACCAGCAGCATCATCCCATCCCAGCAGCAGCAGCAGCCCTGCCAGCCTCCACGTATCCTTCAGCACAGCACAGTCCTTTCCTCATTCATCACCTCTGCATGCACATCCCTCCACCCATTTCTTTGCAGATGTCATGCTTTGCCTAAAAAGGTTGGACCAGATGATCCTTGAGGTCCCTTCCAACGTGGGATTCTGTGACTCTATGATTCAGACAATTTTGACATGGAAGATAAAGTCTAATCTTCCCTCCCTTTTCTGTAGGCTTCCTGTGTGTGATTTCCCTGCTTGCAGTGAAGTTGCTTCTGCTGCATGGTGATGAGCTGGGCCGAAAGGCAGACACCAGCCCTTAGGAGAGGCAGCTCTTCTGCAGGAGCTGCAGATATGCTCTCCTTGCAGGACTGGAAAACAATGAGTTTTCAGTCAAGCCAACATCTTCTAGCAGGCAGGTCTGTGCCAGGGGGGATCCAGCTCCAGCTGCACAGTGCTGTGATTCAGGGCAGGAAGCACAAAATAGCACGCCCAAAGTGAAGCACCAGAGGAATTCATGTAGACAGAAAGCGATTAAATAGCCTGGAATTTGTCCAGGTTCTTGGGGTTATCACCCCATCTCCTACATAACTTTAACGACCACATGCAGCATGGGTCTCTGCATTACATCTCCTCTGAGAAGTGGTGTGCAGGGCAGTGGGACTGGCGTTGTGTGAAATGGCTCCTCAGTGCTGGTTTCAGACCACTTTGGGAGCTCTTGCGGTGGCAGTGCCATGGCTGGGCTCCACTGGAACATGTGAGATATATATATATATTCTCCTGTGAATTTGAAGCGACCTCTCAGACCACTGCTAGCAGATGCTATATTTATCCTAATGCTGACACATCTTTAAATAGCACAGTTACATTACAAGGTCTCTGTTTAAGGAGTTTACCACTATCACTTTCGCTGAGTGTAGTTCATTCAAAGCAGTTTGAAAAGGAGCAGAGCCTCCCTAAGCGCTGCTTTGATCCTACTAACATTTTTCTGACTAGGAATAGTTGCCAGAGACTCTCCCTTCTCTGCCAATTCGTTGTTACACCTCTTCTGTAAACATTTTCTCTCCTCTTTGTGTTTTCTTTAGCTTTCCCAAACCACCTCTCCTACCATCTTCCAAATCCTGCTACACTGCTTTTAAATTCCTCATCGCCCTCCTTCTTCATCATAGTGGTTTGGAATATGCTGCCCTTGACTGCCAAGCACGTGGTTCTCCACCTTGGAGTGATGACTTATTTCTAAACATTGGAGAAAAGAAGACTCTGGGGAGACCTTATTGTGGTCTTTCAGGGCTTAAAAAGGGGCTATAAGAAAGACGGAGAAAGACTTTTAGCAGGGCCTGTTGATAGGCCAAGGTGTAATGGTTTTACAAAAAAAGAGGGGAGATTCAGGCTGGATGTGAGGAAAAAATTCTTTACAACAAGGGTGGTAAAATGCTGGCACAGGCACCAGAGAGGCTGTGGTTGCACCTTCTCTGGAGACATTCAAGACCAGGCTGGACGTGGTTCTGGACAACCTGATCTAGTTGAAGATGTCCCTGCTTTCTGCGGGGAGGTTGAACTAGGTGATTCTTGAAGGTCCCTTCCAATCCAAACTATTCTATGATTCTATGATCCCTTGAGAAGGATGATTTCACCTTTTTGGCTGGGGTCCCCTACTCCGTTACTGGTGAGACATCTGTGTGCAATGTGAATGATTGAAAACTGTAGCCTTTTTATTTCCCTAACTTCTCCTTGCTGGCTCTTCGCGCTTAAACCTGGCTTCTGCTAATTTATAACAATGACAGATGCATCTTTAATTGCATGAGCACTTTGCGCATAGCTCTGTCAGCTGCTGGCTCTGACACCATGCTGCGCTTTGGGAGCTGCTGCCAAGGCAGAGCAGCGGCTGCTGGCCCGGCTGGTGGTGAGCACAGCCCAGGGTTCAATTCACTGTGCATTTCTCAATCTCTTTCATTTTCATGTGCTTCTATTTATTTTTTTGACCACATTATCTTTTAATGAGAGCTGTGTCGCCAACTGACAGTATAAACATTCAGCAACACCATCACAATACCATGTGTAGGAAATGAAACAGAATTGAGGGCTTTTGGGGTGGTAAGCAGTGCCTGCAGCAGCTTTGCAACCATTTTTAATGATAGTCCTTTATCTGGAGAAGAAGGAAGGAAGAATCTTAATAAAGCTACCTGATGGAAGAAGGAACCTAGTACATGGACTTAGCTTTGCTACCACTGCAACTGGTTTGGGTTGCATGAGGATCACATGAGAGCAAGCTGGCTTTAAAGTCCTTAGACCCCTTTATAGGCAACAGAACTTTCAGTTTGTTAAACATGATGCTGCAGCATAACCTGTAGTAGAAAAGGGGAGCAAATGGCCAGCCCTGCAGCTATGGCTCATTTCCTAAGGGGGAAAGGAGCTGCTGAAGTGGCCTCTGCTTCGTTTTCTGAGTTACTGCCACACCTGAAGTCATGGGAAGCATGATAACTTCTCATCGCTGGAGAACCTCATGATTATATACCCTGTTTTCCACTCCATGTTGCCATGGGCGTAACTGTGGTCAAGTGGCCATGTTCTCTCCATCCCCAGTGTGGGTCTGTAACCCACGTTTTGCTTGTCTTCCAAGCTGCTGCTCAGTCTTTGCTCTCCTCCTCTCTGGGACCCACTTGTTTGGCCCTTTTCAGTTTAGTTTTGCTACAAGCACAAGTATGACCATAGCTCTGACTCTGCACAGCATTGGAGTTAAACTTCCCCTTGTTTTAGAGAACACATGGTTTTGCTTAGCACTAGCTAAGGAATTACAAGCCGTATGTCTTGAATATGTATCTGCCAAGGTAAGTAATCTCTGCTGTGAACTCGAACAATCAAAGCTCGTGGTTATTTGTTTTTCTATGTATAGATTTACCAGCTGCTGGTCTCTAACATTTATTGATGTTTTCTTTTTTCTAATCAAGACGTCATTGCCGTGTTGAACTAGGCAGTCTGGCAGTGGGCAGTGGGGCATGCTGAGAGGCTTTTCCACCGCCCAGGGCAGCGCAGCCCTCCTGCATGCCAGCAGCAGGCTGGGGCAGGATCTCGGGATCTGGCAAGGAATCCGAATTTACTGTTTCTAACAAATCTGCTGGCAGAGGGGGAACTTCAAAATGCCAGGGGATCCTGAAAGAAGTGACTGGATATGTAATATCAGCTCTTTGGAAATGTGCAGCATATGTTTGCTTGAAGAAAACAAGGGAAAGCCTGACTCTAAAGGTGTGTGAGAATCCTGGGTATTTTTTGTGATTTGTTTTGATTTCAATGTAAGTTACAGTCTGAGGGAAAGCTCTTCAGAAAGAGTACGTCCTGGAGCCATCATGACTAGATCTTGAATCTTATAGTTCACAGGTGCACATCTGTGTTCACAAAACTCAGGCTAACTCCAAGGCTTCCTTGCTTGCTGTGTGTCTCTTAGCCCTAGCAGTGGGTTCTATAGCTGTATCTACATCAGTGTCTGTGGGCTAGACACGCTGGATGAGGACAACTGGGAAGTATTTGTGCTTTTTATGATTCAAAGCAACAGTTCTCCGTACACCTTACTCTGAAAAATGTTACATGTTTTGAGCTGTGACAAATTTACAAAGCCTGTGCGGAAGGAGTTTCACTTATGGTAGAACTCCTCAGTAAAGGATGAGGAAGGTTTTAACGTAAAAAAATAGTTGTGTTTTGCTGAACTGCCCTGGCAGCATTGAAACAGACAAGGGCTTAAGACAATTTTGTTGGCTTGTATGAGTTGCTTCTGCAAATAAAAACAATCTCACATGCTGTCATTTAGAATTTGCTTCCCTACCTAGTGTCTTAACCTCAGATTTGGAGATATCAGATGTATCAATTTAGACTGCGAACAGAGCACTCCATGTGCACAGGATGACAAACAGCAGGTTTAAGGACATGAAAAACTGGTGAAGCCTTTACAAAGAAAGAGTTTATCTATCTCAGAGGGTTTGTTCCTTGACACGTTTCAAAAGGTTTCTCAAACAAGGACAGCAAAGGAGATTCTAGGGACAGTTTTTGAGGGAAGTTTAAAATGCAGTTTGGGAACTGTTATCACTCAACTTTATAGTGCAGAGGAAAAGAGGTTTGCAGTGTGGATACTAGCTCATAATCTACTGTCTTAAATGAGCATTTGGTTTACCTCTGTAGTTACTTGACGTACATACAAATATAACATGCTTTCAAGATCTTTCTAGCCCCAGGGAAGCACTGGGAGCAGCCCAAGGCTCAGCCTGCCCTGCAGCCTGGTTGGACCCAGCACCTTGCCTGGAAAACCTCAACCTGTGCTCCTGGCACAGTTGCATGTGTCTTTTCTTTGCTCCAGAGAGCCACAGGCAAGAAAGAGCTGGCACAGAGCCTGGCTTGGCTGCGTGTGTGAAAGCAGGGCCAAAACCCAGCAAAAGTGCCTTTGGGGAGCAGAGCTGGGGAGAGCAGTTGATGGTGGGCTGGGAGGGAGCTGGCTGTGCTTCCATTTGGAGGCATAAAGCGATGTCACTTTTCCTGGCTTGCAGGCACAGGTGTCTCCAGTCTGGCAGAAGCACAGAGGATGATGTCTGTGTCCTTGTTCTCTAAAGGAGGGTTCAAAATTGAAAAGGGACTAAAGAAGGCGAGTCTGTGGTTCCTTATCACTCAGGGAGGAGCTGGTGCTCCCGGAATGAGCAGAAGGGAATGCTGCACTAACCTACTACACAAACTGGGACAAACCATGTAAAAACCCCCTCAAGTACCACAAAATGAGCCCTGGAACATAGAGCAAAATCTCAGTTCAGCGAAGTTCCCCATGCTGTGATGAGGTAGCAGGCAGAAGCCTGGCTTCCGCCCAGCTTGTCCAGAGGTTTTCCATCAGTTGATGCAGCATTTGCTGTTTGGTTTTGCTTATTTGGATGGGTTTTTCTTAATTTACCTGGGAGGATTTCTTGAGCTGCATTGATTCTGAGCACACTCTGAGCTCTTGACCATGGACACTATATCGAGCACTGAGGTTGCTCTGGCTCCAAGCTGAGCCAGGCTCCACAAATACACAGGGCATAGTGATCCCGGCAGCAGCTTTGAACCAAGCATTTAAAAATAGCCCAAATGGAGGCTGAGGAGCCCACAGCGTGTGCACCAAACACAAACCCTTTAATGATGGCAAGGGGCTGGGGCTGGACCAACAACTTTGTGAGCGGAGGGTGATCTGGTAGCAGTGTCATTATGAATAAGCTGCTTCTAAAAAGGCTTATGTGCACTTTGCACAAGCAGGAGACTGCACAAGGAAAAACAATGTTCAACGAAATCTTTTAAAAAGCTCTGCTTTTTCAGTCCAGGTTTAACATTTTAACTGCTATGAATTTGATACCTCCAAATTCAAACTCTCACTCCATTACAGAAGCAGACAAAAGGAGTGAGAGAAAAACTCATTTGGCTTGATTTTCAGGTAAATTTAGGCTTCTTCACTAGCTGTTTTCCTGGCTCTATATTAGTGGAAAGCAGATCCTTTAACACATTCTTACAGCATCACAACAGTATTGATGTTTTGACTAACAGCAGTTCTGTGGATAACTTGGAGAATAAACATTATTTTCTATGTACTAAAGAGCTAGCCACATCTGTCATAAGGAAACCCTCGTTTCTGATGCAGAACAGGAATTTTTCTGCAGAACAGAAAATCATTGAAGAACTGTAGGGGAGCTCCTACCTGTGGGGGTTTCGGCTCCCGTAGCTGAGCACATCGAAAGAATAGACTAGAGATTAGAATAGACTATTTCAATTGGAAGGGGCCTAAACCCATCATCTAGTCCAACTGCCTGAGAAGAGTCACAGCTCCATGTGTTTAGCCCTGCTAGGATGGTGCAAAGCACCACTTCAGTGTCTCAAGGGAATTCCTTGAGGAGGCTCTAATGACAGGCAATCTGTTAGTTTAGTAAGATGTTGGCTACATTTTCCAGTGAACCTAATTAAACTGCTGGATCTCAGGCTGAGCTACTGATGGGAACTGAACCTGATGCAAAGTCGAGAGATTTTTTCCTAAAACCAAGCAAAATGGGCTTCTGGAAAAGGTACTTGAAACTGGTGCCAAGCAACAAGCAGGTATAAATACGAAGAGATGCAGCCTGAGCAAGAGCATGCGATCCGAAGCCATAAACTCAGAGAAAGCTCAGGTCTGCATTTTATGGCTCTGAAATGACTGCAAAACAGTACAAACATGCCCTGGTTAACTTTAACTCTTTGGAGAACTGCATCCATCTGTCATGGCAGCACCGAGCCTGCCTGAGCAGAGGGAAACATTGGCAGCATTTGATGCAAGCTTAAATCCAACATTTTCTGGACATATTTCTGGGTTACCCACACTCTGGGCTCATCTCTAATATGTAGTTTTTCCAGCTGCTCAAAAAGAAAAACCCGAGACAATAAACCATAAACCCCATTATTCTTCTCCCTGTCAGTTTTAGCGAAATTCATCTGAGGAGTGTCCACAGCTTTTCTCTGTAGGCAGTTTGTCTCTGCCTTTGCTGATTGACTCCTCAACTCTGGAAGTAGCAAGTATCTTCCCTAGAGGACTGATGCAAATATTCATGTTCTCTTCTCTCACTCTCTCAAAGGAAGGATCTGGCATGGCTGATGTTAAGATTTTAGGATGCTATTCTTGCTTCTTTCTCTGTTCCCCTGTGCACACGTACAGTGAAGTCTCTGTTCCTCCTGCCTCTAATGAGATAAGTAACATGGTATTTTGTGTTCCTCTGCCAGGTTGCCTTCCTCTTACAAATAAGGCAGAAGCAGGGTACATTTAGATGTGTGTGTTTGGATTTTGAGTGGTTGATTATCTGCAATCAGTACCTGGGATGGTCAACAGGAGCTTGTGAGCACTGTGGAGACCTGATTATCAGAAAGCGGGTGCTCAGCACCTGATGGTGAGCTTTTTTGTTAGAATGGGTGCTCCAAAACATGATGAATCTTTTAAACATCTCCACGAGTGTTTGTGGGGTGTCTTCCTAGCAGTTTTGTATGCATTTGAATATTTGCATTTACAAACATGGCCTTGCATTAGAAACAAATACCCCAGATACACCTACTTTTACTGCTGTGATGGGGGTTCTGCGTCTATCAGCGTGTGACTATACTACAAGGTAGAGCTGTGCAGAGACCTGAGCTATGGCTGAAGAGGCAGCTCAAGCTCATCCTGTGTTAATTAGCTCCTCTGAGGATGAAGCCTGCCATGCAGAGAGGGCCGACAGCCCTGCACTGTTCTAGCACTGAGGGACTTTGTTCAGCTCAGGTGTCCCTGCACGAAGCGCAGTGGGCTGAGCTGCCCGGGAGCTACAGGCACCATTTGAACTCGCACAGAAACCCAGGTCACGTAGTGGGAATCAGTTCACTCCTGCAGACCGCTGGCAGACGCCCTGGCTCTCAGAGTTTGCTGGATGTTACCATGGAGAGCGTTAGCTATTTCTGGTTTGCCTGTTGTTGCTTTTACAGCAGAGGTGCTGAGGGCAGGGAGCAAAACCCATGTAGTCAGATAAGGCAGCCACTCTGCATGCACAGGAGAGAGGAGTCTTGCTTGTACTGCTCGTCCTCAACCACCATCTGAGGTACAAGCACTTGTCAACCAACAACGACACAGAGGTGCATTTGTGAAACTAAGTTCCCAGTGACAATTGAAGCCTCGCTTACCAGTTGCATGGTGAACGTGTCCAGTCGTCCTAGCTCTGCACCAAGCAGCATAGAGCCTGTGAATGAATTGCTGCTGGGCATGCAGCCATCCAGCAGCGTAGCTGAGAGGGGCAGTGGATGCAATGCTAACTACATGGCATTCAGTAAACTCTTGTTGCCTGAGAAGAAGTCAGATTGGGCCCACAGTGTGGTTTACATTCTCAGATGAAATTCCATGTTTCTGGGGCCAGGGGAAGGGAGCAGGAAGATGCTGCCCGCTCTTTCTAGCAGTGTGGAAATTCCAGCCACTGCAACAGGCAGGTGACATGAATCCTCCCACAGAGCTGGCTGTGCAGTTTCATTTCAGACCTTAGACAAGGTCAAGCAGCAGTTTGCTTAAGGAAGGGCTGAAGCCAGGTTTAACTGCAGCACTAAGGGGGCATCCCTAAGCCTAAAACTGCAGGGAGCAGGATTCACCCGTCTGAGATGGGCTTGGGCAGGTTCAGGTCTGCAAACACTGGGGATAGTTTGGGAAAGACTGAGCTAGGAGGTGATGGGATGGTGGGGGGACAGCCATTCTCTGACCTCATTCCAATGAAAAAACAAGCCCACGGAGAAGTGGCTTAAATTAGAAGCTCTGATAACTCATTTAGCTTAAAAAAAAAATAATTAAATTACCATTGTGATTTAAGATTGTTAATAGAAAACAGCAGGCAAATTTTGGAGAGGGAGGGTAGTATTTGGTTTCTGCACCCTCTGGCACTAACGCTTCCTGAGCAGGCGGCATTTGCAAAAGAAGGGAAGCTGGCATTGCTGCAAGCAGCCATGTGGTGCTCAGGTATGAGTCTCTTTTGATAGACATCTTATTTCTAACTTCTGTTCACATGCAGACTTGTTGTAGGAAGAGAGGCATGAGGCAGACCGGGGCTGATCTGTCAGAAGATGAGAGAATTAGGAGGGTTTTTTGTAATAACAGTTTCATGCTTCCATTCCAGTTTGCAGTGGTGCAGACTTTTGAAACCAACTGACTGAAAGTTCAGCTTGCTTAAGCGTGTGTGTTTTGCCTGCATTAAGAGCTGTGCCTAGATGTAAATCCGTGGCAAAACTGGCTCCGGAGATTTGCAGCAGGCAGGATAGGGCCCTTGCTGCTCTACCTGAGGCTGAGAAGCTCTTGCTGCTGTCAGCAGCCGCCGGCTCTGCCATGGTTTTATGAAGTGCTGTTTCAGCTGTGGTCAGGGCTCACCTGTGCTTTATAAATACCTGTTCTCTGCCAGCACAGGACTGGGGCTTTGAGTCAGCAAAATGTTTCAGCACATGCTCAATCATCTCCCAGCCCCTTGCAGAAGTTAAGCATCTGCTTATTTTTAAGTTTCCACTTAGATATTTAGGGGAAGACCTGGAGTGGTACCGCCAAGGGATGGCCGTGATTGGATGCAGTAGCTGTGGCTTTTGCTGCCTACCCAGAGCTCCACGTGAGCCCTGCCCAAGCTGCCTTCTGCTCTAATGCTTCTAAAGAGTGACAGTCCAAAACTGTAAATATGGGAATAAACACTCCCACAAGTCATCTGCTGCTAATTTACAGTTGAATCAATTCATTTTAATCCAAAAACAGCAAAGCCTTTCAGCCTCTGAAGACCATTGAATATTATACTTGATATCATAAGCAAAAGGATTGCAGGGTATGTCTTTCCGCCAACTGTTTTATTTCACCAAGAGCATTTAGAACTTTGCCAAATTCTGTCTCTGAGGGTCACTGCAAATGTGTTCTCCTTCTGCTTTTCATATAGTACTGAAAAGTGAGCTATGGTTGTGTAACTTGTTAACTATTCTTGCAATTTTAGCTTGGAGGCTTCTCTTTTTTAATGCACACATACAGCTTGCTCTCACAGACTTATCCCCCCACTAACAAAATAAGTAGACAAGAAACCTGTGCAGTGCTGCCACAGTATATTGTTACCTGAAATAATGGGATTTCTCTGGGAAGCCCGAGCAAACAAAACAGCCAGATTCTTTGATGTCTTGATTAGGAGAGGCAAGCGGTCAGCCTCCCAGCTGTCACCATGGTCAGCTTTAAATATGAAACCTTTTTTCCAGAACACTTTCCAGTATGTTGCTCCCTATCTGAAATATCTGTTCGGGTGATCATTTCTTAGCATGATAGTAATGGTAACCAGTTGCTTAACAACAGAGAAGAAGGTACAGACAAAGAGAATAAGCTTACCCAAATCCCACTGGAAGTTATTCAGTGTCAGACAGTGATTTCTCCCTCTCGGTGCTCATCCAACCCACCGCAGCAGATGGCCCCAGGCAGCGCGTCCCTTTGTCTGATTTTATCGTCTCTTTGACAAGCAGTTTTGCTCACGGATGCGTCCAGGACAGTGGTCAGGGGCTGTGCTTAGGCTGCCGAGTTTTGACGAGCTGCACAGCAACAGGTGTAGCCATACACAGGGTGAAATCCCGACGCATCTCCCTGAGGGGCTTCAGGGACTGAGAAGGCTGTGTGGGTACTCCAGTCCCCCAGGAAAAAAGTATCAGGCATTGCTTGAGTCTAACTTGATTCACAAGGTAGAGTGCACAAGGCATGCTTCACGCTAAAATTATATCAGAAAACAGCAAATGGATGTTGCCTGATTTATGATGTCTTCATTTATATATTTTTGTCTTAATGTTGAGGAAAGACCTTGGTAGGAACTGTAATGTTATGCAGCTGGCTATAAGCACTGTTGGGCTCAGTGTCTTTTGCCATGTTTGATTCCTAGCAGCTGCTCAGGGTTAGTTAATTATCTCCTTAGAAGAGGAATTCCTATTTTTACAGGATGACTAGAAGGCTGATGGAAATGTGCAAGAGAGCAGAAACCCAAATATTTAGGCAGACCCATAAAAAGCTTCCCATAGCCAAACACAGCAGCT